>NW_010549640.1:29284-42928 GCF_000687285.1 Phaethon lepturus | reverse complement strand
TACGTTACATTATATATAGCTCAGGCTTCATTGCACATTTTTTTTCTCTCCATATTTTGGTTTTCTTCTCTTTCTTTTCACATTCCTAATCATATAAATGTACTGTTAGTATCATAATGTGAATGTATATTATTTTGTCCCTCTATCAGGTAAAAAAACTGAATGCTATGGTGGCAGAGAAGAAGGCAAGCCTAGCTCCTGTTATCAAAGAACTGAGACAGTTGCGTCAAAAGTGCCAAGTTAGTAGAAACACTTCTCTCATTCTATGTGAATCAAGTCAGAATCACAAATAGTCTAATTTACAGATCTCTGTAGTGCTGCGCAAAGACATAATAAATTCTGAAGGAAAGCTGGAAATAACAGAATGGATCAACAGTGATTTGCAACAAGCAACATGTAAAAGACTGGAATTTGTAAAAGCTGACAGTGCAGGCACAAAATCAGGCTGAAAATTTTGTCCTTTTTAGCAATTAAAAAAAATTATTACACCAGAGGAAAATTTAAAAAATCATAGTTCAAACCTATAGCAAAGTTAGTTTTCAAATTGGTTTCAAAGCTTTTTCTGCATCTCAGCACTGATGATCTCAACTAACACTCTCCTTTTTAAATGGGTTGCAAATAATACCGTATCCAAGTAGTTGAGTACATAGATCAAAGTCCTATATTAGTCTGTAGGAATGACAGATTTATCTATTTGTTTTCAAAGTTTTATGGAGAGCTGAAAAAAGAGTCATTCAGGTCCACAGCTGCTATAAGTTGGCTCATTGCCATAGAAGTAGCGCGAGCGATCCATTTATCTATCAACCAGTTTTCCAGAAATCTTATTTTTGATGGTTCTATTAAAAGCGTCGCCAAATGAAATCCAGCTAAGGCGTTTGTTGTGTACAACTAGAAAGCTGGCTTTTCATAGGTAGCAATTATATTAATCCTTTCTTAATCTCTATTTTCATAATTATTTTTCCTTTCTTCTTGCAAACACTGCCCTATTAACCTACCGCATTAAAGCTATGGATGTGGCTGTAAAGAGGAAATCTGCATGCTATGGTGTGGTGTATACAGCTGATCCTCCAGTATGCAAGTGGAGGCTAGAGGCTTCCCCGTGTGTAATAATACCCGTGTGCCTGCTAGGTTTTATGTAAGCGGCTGCGAGAATGCCAATAGCTGAGGTTGATGTGTGAGACCGACACCAACACAGTCTGCCTGAATGTCACATGTCAGTCAGTTGAAGATTTCATTTATATACCCTTTTGCCCTTTTCACATAAGGAATTAACTCAAGAATGTGATGAAAAAAAGATCCAATACGACAGTTGTGCAGCAGGGTTAGAGAGCAATCGCTCTACACTGGAACAGGTAAGATGGTGGCTCATTCATGCATATTAATACATGCTGTGCAACATGTTATTCACTGTGGTACAATATTTTCCCGGCCTTCCCTCTGGATATGGAAAGTATGAATCCACTTCAGGTGGAAATGAGTCAGTGGTGATCCACAGCTATGCAAATCAAGCCTGAAGCTGCTGAGGACTAGCTATAGTCACACACATCTGCTCTGAACAGCAACAACTGAACTCAGTGGAACATCAGTCCATCCACCGACGTCCAGCTTTGATTAGAAGGAATACTGTAAAAAAGATCCATCTGCCAGAAATCCTGCTGACCCAGATAGTATCTGTTAGGAGAGAATTTGACCATAAAATAAGAATTAATTTATCAAGACAAATCTTTATATGCATTTAAGCAGATTAATTACATCCAGTGGATAATTAACGCACTGAAATTGATGGCAAGTATACTTCACTAAATGTGACTGGTTTGTATTCTTGCATACAACAGTTTTTTAAAAATACAACCATATAGGTTGAGCTTGTGTGTATGTAGCTTATGCAGTACTTGAACTATAGCACTTTTAGGAAAGGAGGTACCTAAAGCACTGCAATCCTTTAAGGTGGGGACAGTGTTAATATGCTTGTATGAATATGCTTTATCTCCTGTGACTTTAGTCTTGATTTTTCAAGGAATATATTTCAAAATAAAAAAGGCATACATTTAAAGTGTGGATGGATATATAGATAATTCTTTTCCTGCACTAAAATTACCTTTGTATGGCTTAATCCAAGCAAAATAAAAGAATGCACAGATGAACCTACTATGAAGTAGACCTTCCATAAGTGCTATTTTACAATAGCAACCAAGGCTTTTTTCTTGGCAGAGAAATCTTAGTCATTTTCTAACACATGATGACAATCACATCCACTGATTAAGCTGGACATGTCTGTCAGCAAACTCTTGCAGTTGATCAGTAGAATTCGGTTTTCCAGCTGATGGTCTGAAAATCACGTGGTGACAGAGCTTTGGAGTTGACAATTGTTGTGCGACCCAGAGTACATTAATTCCATTTGGATTATTAGGGTTTTTTGGTGTGGACCATTTAGAGATGGGACTCCATACCACTCCGTACTCATCAACGTAATTATTGATTGCTAATTAACATACTATTAACATGTCTGTAGTTTCTAACATACATTTTGCAGATGTGTTCCAGGAAATGCTTATTCACAACTGTATTTAGCACTTAAGATGTGCTTAGGAACAAGAGTCTTGGCAGCGCTTGTGAAGTGTCCGTTAGAAGTCAGTCATATTAATAAATGCCTATTAACAATCATTTAGCATCTCTGACTGTGACTGAAACTCCAAATCTAAAAAAGTCAATTGTCTTTCACTTCATAATTTTGGCTTTACTGAAGTCTCTTTTATAAACATTTAAGAAATCATCAATTCAGTATAATGCCTGTTTCTATTACGGACTCTCATGGTTCATATAGCAACACGGGGCATTTCTGTGGACTTTCAGTTACAATGTCCTTTGAAATCTTACTCTTGTACGACAGGAAGTGAAAGGACTTCTTGAGGAGTGCGTTCAGGAAGAAAGCAACTACCGTTATATTAACTGCATGAAAAGGGTAAGATCACAAGAGGGACCCAATTGTTCATTTCAAATAGGAATTATTATATTTTTTTTTTTTTTAATTACGTATGTATTTATAGAACCTAGAAATACAGCTGCAGCGTGCTAAAGAAGAAATGAAGGCATACATCTCCCCAGACCCCCAGGAAAGACGAAAGGCAATTCGGTAAGTATATTATCGTGTTTCCTTTGTGTTAACTTGAGGATATTCATAAACTGAGGTTCAAGTTAGGAATTTTCTCACTGGCATTTGAACTGGAGGAGTTCACCTGATAAATTTAGAAACACTATAATAATCTAAAAATAAGCATCTCAAATTCCAGTATATACTGCTGTAAACCTACGAGTTCTCTCAGACATACCAAAAGATTTTCTCTTCCTGCTGGAGATTATAGGCCCCAGATAGCAGTTTTAACTCGCAGCCCGCGTTGGCAGAAGCTCAGAGAAGCTGTGCTCCAGCTAGGTCCTGCAGGAAGTGTGGCTCTACCAGACGTAACGCTGCTGCCAAGTTTCCCCCGAGACTCCAGCGGGCAGGAGTAGAAGGTTTACTACCTCTCGGAGAGCAACCATGTGCTGCCCTCAGATTGTGGCCATTTCTTGCAAATCTTCTGCTCTTCTGTAGAAGAGTAGAAGGTGTAATAACTGTCACCATTACTGGTACAGGAGCAGAGGACTGCATATTCTCATCCTACATGAGATTTGGTTTTGCTCCTATTTTGGTTTTGCTCCTATTTGCAGTTCTAACTCGAGGTAGAATGAATATTGTTCTGCACCATCACACAAACCTTCGTCTTTACAGTCAATTTAATTTACTCCAATATAAAGACGGTTGCTTCATCCTGTGAGTTTTTTCAGGACCCCTTGCCTTTGCCTGGTAGAGAGAGAAGCAGAAAGGGTTATGAATTGAGCTGATGATATTTTGGGAGTGTAGTTTTCTATTTTTAAATTATGCAGTCCTGCCAAAGAATGAAATGTTTTCTGAGAATGAGATATTTTGGATTAATTATCTGTCCTAAGAAGTCTAAATGTTACCATGTCATATAGGTTTTTTACACTTTAATTTATTATTAAATTAATTTAATTTATAGTAAATATTTTTATAAAAGTATCCTGTTTAAAATTTTGTATATGTTCAGTCTTTTAATACAATATACAAGGTGAAACAAAATTCAGGCAATAAAGTCAACAAGCTGGTTCAGCTCCATCAAAATTAAACATCAGGAAAATCCAAGCCCAAAACATTTATAACTTTCATTTGGTCAAAATACCTGTGTTTTTTTTATTCTTCGTAATTACTTTTTCAAGATTTTATAATTTTGCATGAAATACAAATTCTGGTTTATAGCTAGTTTTATCTTTGACACACACAAAAACCTAAATTCTTAGATCCTAGCTGTCAACAAAATCAACAAGTTTAAATTGCTGTCACTAGTTTTATAAAGTGATCTTTGGCTTTTGCACCACAGTATTTCTCAGTCATGAAAATATTTATCAAAACCATAGTTTTAAAATTCATGTTTGCTTGGTTCAACCAAGGGTCTTTTTGTTTTATTTTTTAACGAATGGAACGAGTGAAAAACGCTCTGATGTTCTGAGAATTGGGTCTCCTTAAAGGTGCAGTCATTACTGTAGCAAGGAATCTCCACAGCGTGTATCATTTTTAGTTCCGTGCAGGGGGGCATCAGCTCTGCCTTGTACCTCTCCATCTCAGTCTGCATCAATCAGCGTTCCTACAGTTTGCTTTATTGCTTAGGCTTTAAAAATCCACAGCAGTATAATTCCTCGATGTGAGGCCTCTTCTTAGATTTCTGCATTTGTATTTCAGCGGCGGGACAGATTGTTGCTTGAGATCTGTGTAATCTGTCATGTCAGAGCTGTGGTTCGTGTACAGTCTTCTGTACAAGGTGCCAAAATGCTTCACAAAATTGTCCCATTCACAAAACAATTTAAAAACATGACTGAGGGGAAAAGCAAAGATAGAACTGCTTAATTAGATAATTAATTATCATTCTACATTCCATTTGAAAGCGTCAGACTGTTCAACGTGCTGACAGCACAACAGGAAAAGAGAAACAGTAGTTGTCTGTCTTCTCAAAGGAGTTTAAATCAATTTCTCAAGACATCTGTCCTCAAGATTTTCACCTTTCAGAATAATTTCTGGACCTTTCTGTTGCAGTGGTGGCCACAAAGGAAGCACCGTTAGGTGGTAGTATACATAATCAAAAGTAATTTGGTATCACCAGGGCAGTGTCTTCACTCATTGTGGAGTGAAAAAAGGTGGTGGTTGACCACTAGGATTTTCTGGGCTCTGGAGTGGGGCTGTTGACAGGGATAATAGTGATGTGTCAAACTGAGTGAGAAAACTCCAGGGATTCCCTCCGGAGACAGAGAGATGAGGTCGTCTTCCCCCATCAAATCCTTCATCAACCAGAAGTTGTCCTGATGCACCTTGCACTGGTACCAGTGGAGCTGCATCTCCTGCTGGTCTAGAACATGAGGCAGAGATCACTAGGAAATGAAGGGCAAGATTAATATCCACCACAGAGACCTGCTGCAAGGATCTGAGGCATGAGAATGTTTAAACACGATGTAGGAAACAATGTAGGAAAAATACGAGTAAGAAAAGAATCAAAACTACTAATGTTAGGGTGGGAAAAGAAAAGGATGAGGAGATAGCACATTAGTGGAGGCTAAGCAGCCTCTTACTCCATCTCACAAAATAATGCAAAGCTGTAGGAAATAAAAGATTTATCTAATGAAAGACGATGAAACAGCAAAATGAAGCAGAAGGATAAAGAGAGAAGTGGCTGTGAGAAAAATCTTAGTGATGATGTGAATATTCATTAGTATGAAAGGCAAGACAGCTCAGCCAAGCAGCTGAGAGGAAATGCAGGTCAAACAGCAGGCACTGTCCTTTTACGGCTTCGCGGGGAAGGGGAGGGTCGGAGTTTATTCACAGATGCTGAGCAAAAAATGCTCCAACTGAAATACTTGTGAAATGAACAGCCACAATGGGAGTATTCACACAGACAAGCCATCAAAGCCAAATGCTGGAATTAAGCATGAGCCCAGCTATGTAATTCCAGGTATGGTGAGGAGAATGTGAACGGAGCATTACCACTCTCTCTGCTGTCCCCGGTTCACTTGCTCACTGTGGGCACAGAAGCTAGGGAAATTATGCTCTCACAGTGACTATACACATTTTTGACCTTCTGTAAGAGGTCACAGACCTGTCCCGTTTAAATGAATTACAACAAAATCCAATATAGAGATCTTTGCAAAATATAAAATGAGACGATAAATTATTTTTCTAGACATCCTTTTAGAATGTGAATGTATTTTTCAGCAGGCACTGGAATGTAAACGGAGTAAAAATGAACCATAAATAGAACAGCACTTTCCTAACAACATATTGAACAAAAAAGTCTTAATTCTGACCCTCTTTATTGAATATAAACTCTCTGTTCTGTGGAGTCACTCCTTAGGAATGTGAAAAGTTAATTTTCTTCTCTAAAAATAGAAAGTTGTGCTTTTTTTAATGAAGTTATTAAGTTGCATTCTTTCCAGTTATCATTACAAATAGTAAAGAAAAAACTTACTAGGAAAGACATCTAATCTTCTGACGAAAAAAAGTATGTTCTTGAGGCCAAGTGTGTGTGAACAGATGCTGTGTGCCAGTGGAAATAAGACTCAGTGTGGCTTTCCATCTCTTTGATTTGGTGAGGATTGCTAGGGATCAGCTGTGCAGCACAGCACTTGGAGCAGCCTCAAGATGGCTCTGATTTGTTCTGGCTAGAATCGTCCAAGAGTGAGGGATCATAAAATGATCCAGCTTCATTCCTTGCACGTCCATTCTGCAGGGAGTACGGCAGGCAGGACCAGGTGGCCAGGGGCCCAAATGCTCCAGTCGAAAGCCTGGAGTACTTAGTAGAAATGGAAGGAATAGAAGAAACACGATGCCTTGGTTCTGCACGGCTGCTCACCATGCTCTAGCAAATGTTCACACTCTGGTGTCGTGAAAGCTGATATTTCTTTCTGGAAATTAGGATTTCTCTATGCAAAGGTATTCTACCCTGAGCAATTTGGGAAGTTCTCTAGTTGAGCCGAGTTACTTTGTATTCCACTAGCAAACTCTAAGTGTACCTGTTACTCACAAAATATAATATTTTTTTCCCAAGTGAATCAGTGAAGAGGTTTTTTTATTGTCACATCTCAAAAAAATTCAAAATAAGTACATAGTAAGGTATCTGGATCCTGCTGTTCTGGTTTGCATATTATATTGTCAGGTTTCATGTATCAAGTTTGCATATGTCAGAAAGTGATCCAGCCACGTGTTACAAGACAAAGGTGTACAGCCAAGATTTTTAATAATGAATGTCAACAGTTATGCTTCTAAGCCTATATTTAGGCACCTAAATGTGACGGCTGTTTTCTGAAAGCAAGGAACACACAGCAGTTCCATTGCCGTCACTGGATTTGTCAAACCTGGGGGGAAATACTATTCCCCTTCATTCCGGTATTTTCTCACTCATTCTAACGCTACATTCACAGCAATTAAGGGCTGTGGGTTTGTAAACTCTGACAAATGAGGTCACTGTGGCTAACCTCAGCATATCACCAGGATAAATGCATTATTAAAAAGGGATCAAGTATGTCTTACTGTAAATGATCTTACTGTTGTCTTCAAGCTGGAAGGAGTGGTAATCATGCTTGCTTCAAAAATGTGAGAGATCATCTCTGATACCACTTTTCCCAACTGCACAACTGAGAGAATCAGAGAGATCTGATCCTTGATGTCAAGGGATACGTTGTCCAATGACAGAAAGGTTTCTTCATGCTTCCTCTTCTATTTAATTTATGAACCTCCTGATAGTTTCATAATTTTCCATCATTATTGTGTTCTATTACATAGAACCATAAAATCATAATAAAATTACTTTCTATTTCCTTTAGAGAACAGTATACACGAATGATTCTGGAACAAGAAAACCTCGGGAAGGTAAGAATGAGGTTTTTACCTTGTAAAAACATTGTACGGTTCATATTTTTGTGGGGCTTATTACTAGAGGCTGTGATCAGTCTTTTATAAAAAGCATATTGCAGCCTACAAAGAAAATTCCATCACTGCTGGCATTGGTAACTAATACCCTGAAAAGAGATCATGCTCGCTCTTCAGGGCTTGATTTCCTGCAGAGCATAGCATGAGCTGTTTGTAAAAGATAGTCAAACAGCTTAACGTGACAGCACATTCCCTGAAAACCATTTGGACAAGAAACTGAAACATGGGCATAACAAACTGTGCCAGCTCAAATTTTATGTTGTATATAAAGCAACCTGTTGAAGACAATAAATTTGAAGCCTGTCAGCCTTATCACTAAAGGCCAGGGGATCATCAGCGCAGCAGTGTTAAACAAAAGCAGTTGTCCCTTTTTAATCTTGTATGAAGCTCAGACCAGCATGGAGAAGGTTAGGCTTACCAATTCACACTAAACATCTTTCTTTCATTAGTTTCCTTTTTATGAGTGAGTCTGTGAGCGATTTCTACACGTTTGGGCTGCCACTATTAATAATCAGTTTCATTGCAAAACATTAATTTCATGTTTATAATATCATGATACTAACTGATTGCAGCTTGCAGCTTGATACTGCAAGAGCTCTGTACGGAAACGAACTCAGAATTTTAGCATAACCTCTCAAATAGATAAGACTATTATTTGGACAGTTTTAAAACACTGAAATAATTGTCAGTTTGTGGATATCTGAGTCCCAACTGTTAATGCATCTATCACTTGCAGGGAGTGTTATCAACTTGAACAAAATAATATTTCAGTAGCATATAAAAATCTTCGTCATTCCAATCTGCCTATGTAAGCAATTTTTGTGGCACAGAACTGTTCCAAACATCCAATATTTTTGTATTTTTAACAGAAATTACGAGAGAAGCAGAAAGTTGTACGGGAAAGTCACGGGCCAAATATGAAGCAAATTAAAATGTGGCAGGACTTTGAGCAGTTAATGGAATGTAAGAGAGAATGTTTTCTGAAACAGCAAAATCAAAAGGCCATTGGTCAAGTCATTCAAGAAGGAGGCAAAGATAGGCTTGTGTTGTGAATGCTTCCTTCTCGATACCAACGTAAAGTAGGGAGACAGTGTGTTGTCTTCCTAAAGGTAACCTCTTACTAGATATTGTTGCTTTCATCATTTCTACATAAATTTTTTGTGCGTTATTTGGTTTTGGTGGATAAACAAAGAGAGCGACTAACCACTACGAAGCTTTTCCTCCATTGTTTAAGGGACAACGTAACGTGGTTAGGAGGATCTGTTGTGAGAGCTGTGCTAGGGTGAACCTCATCGTAAATCTTTGTTTTATGAGGCTGGGAATGGCATGCATCTGCAGGGAGATCAAAGGAAAAGAAATCCTTCTCCGGGGTCACAGAAAACTTACGTAATTGCTCTGCTCCTTATTCTGTATCACTAAGGTTATATTTTTGCAAGGCCTGGGACTTGATATTGTGTAATTATGGCCCTCCTGGCTTGGCCCTCTCCTTCCCTATTGTCTTTATTCATCTAGTGTGACTGGCAAGAATGGAGCCATTTTCACTCTGAGCTGCACAGACCTTGCCTGCACACTGCTAGTCATACTTTCCTTGCACGGTTGAGTTAAATTGATTGTGCTTCCAGGAGACAGCTCATTGCTACAGCGTCAGGAGTAGCTTCTGAGAACAATTACTTGGAATCTGAGCTTTTTCCATTATCTTTTGTTGTTGTTTTTAACAAACGTATTTCTCTTGCACATATATCTTCTTCTAATTTTTCCGAGTTGCCCGCGTGGAAGTGTAAATGGTGGTCGACTAAAGGCTTCCTCCACCGAGGACACTTTGTGCTGTCTGCTCTGTGCAGCACGGTTCCAAAGTGATTACACTACCCAGAAAGGGTCGTCCCAGGGATGGAGGGTTATTGATGGATGTAAATATGGCACAGTGGTTCTTGCATAAGTTAGGGTATGCAGAACAGGTAGATAGGCAAGGCTGCCTTCTACTCTGGCTTTGACCCGTGAGCCACAGGCAACTGTCACTGCCCTTAACACTGCATCACGAGACCCGCAGCTGACCCAGGGTTAGAGGAATGTAGGTGAGGCTTGAAACTGTCCCTCACGCTTCATCATTTCGGATGAGCGCCTCTTAGCCACAATCAAAGATCAGCAGCAGAGAGATAAGTCTGCGGGACCAGAACTCTTGCTATTCTTCTTTAGTCTCTTGGCTTATTGAATTTCTAGATAGGGTTGGGTTTGTTGGGTTGGGGTTTTTTTCATTTTTCCTGCCTGAAGTAGAATCTCTTTTCAGGACATAAAAAATAAATTTGCTTTCTTTGATACCTAACTATGAGATCTTCTGCTCTTTTCTGTATCAAGAGAGTGTATGGTCATTATATAGTTCCTAGTTTGCCTTTGCATTAAATATATGCTAACAGAACTAAAATAAAACCTGATGATGACATTTTGACTGTATGGTGTTCTTTTTTTTTTTTATATATTTCTTAAGTGAAAGAAGTTAAATTGTTAGTGACAAGTAGCTTGCTGGGCCACAGGAAAAAGAGATTTGAATAGGTCATTTAATGAAATTTATTTCAGATGCCCCCCCCAAAGTGTTGAAAACCACGGTGTATGTGTAAGGAGTGGGTCTCGGATCCATAGGTTCCCAGGACATCCTCGTGTAAGCCCTCCCACGCTGCTGAATAGCTGAAGATAGTCTTTCTCAACAGCTGCACACTAATCTTTCTCAGGGCAAGGAGAAGCAGCATGGTTTCCCCTACGCACATTTTCGGTGAGCGTGGAAGGAAGGCTGCGCGGTAGGACACAGGCACAGGTAGACTTGGCTGGGGTGGGGAGAGTGTGCTGCGTTGCCACCACCCGCTGCTTCCGTGAGCTCATGACTCTACACGGCAGGAGAACGGGCCATGTTGATCTGGAAGGGAGAAGCTCAGGAAAAGGATGTACGCAGACTATATGGCGTGGGCACAGCTATCTCCAGAGACACCTATACATCTTTTCCCTGCTGGCCCTTATTACCACGCTTCACCTGCATTGCACTGTAAGGCCTGTTGAGCTGAAGAAAGTTATGGCAGTCACATACCTGGACTTCTAAAGGAGGCTTTTGCTGAACACTTGCCAGCAATAGTAAAATAACACAGACCACTAGATATGAAACATGCTGAAAACATGGGATAATCACCAAAAATGGGCATTTAGCTTACTTAGGAATCAGCCTACAGTTCAGAGTCACCAGACAGAGCAGAGAGCAAGGGGATTTTATATACTTCAAGTCAAAACTTTTAACAAAACCCTAGAAACCCTATTTGACTAGACCCTTTATGCAAAGATGTATTACACGAATTAGCCTGCTGCTCAGGAAAAAGCAATGCTATTGAAATTCATAACAATGATGTAGAGTAAGATTGAGTATAATCATTTTCTGTTTTTCTGTTCAGAGTTGCCTAAAATAGTTCATCTTTCTTCCCTGTAAAAACAGTTTATTGCTAGTTACTCAAAGATGACGTGATTGTTGTTCTGATCTGATTAGTGTTGTCGTTTGTACTGCACCAAGAAAGGACACACGGATTATACACTACAGCAGCAGCAAAATTACTTTCTGAGATGAAACAGAAAATCATAATAAGTGTTAGGAAAAGAAAATTGGAAAAACTCAAATGCTATTTTTAGCTTTTTATATAAGTGGGCATTGAATAAATGCAACTTTAATGGATTCTGTTCACTGGCTTTTCCACCTAGCTCATGATTTGATGGGAGCGTTCAAAAATCTTTGAATTTCACAGTTTATCTTTACCTCCTAACTTGCAACAAAAAGCTTGCTTTAAATTTTTTTTTACTTTGTTCTTTTTAATAACCTAGCTGGTTAACTAATAAGATTAAATGTACCATATGGAAAAATACCTGTCTTTCTCTTGTGAAGGTCTAAATAAATCAAAATGTGCCTAACTAAATTTGGGGCTCCGGCACTTACCAGATTTCTTCCAGTTGGAACACTGATCCGAGCAGTCACTTACTTTGTTTCAAAAGGCTTCTCCTTATCTTTACCCAGAACTGGATGAGGAAGTATTCCAGCTAAAACTAGTATAGTATTCTGCAGCTTTGTGTTATTTAGTCATGTTGACTCAGCTGTCCTTAGAGCTACAGGCAAGTTCCACATGGACCTAAGAGACGAAATAGTTACAGGCATCAGAAATAGGCATGAGAAAACTACATCTACCATGTTGTATGACCTGCCATTTTACTATCTGGTTATCAGATGATTTTGTTTCTATTAGCGGTACCATTTTACTTCCATTTGAACTATAATAGATAAGGAAGGCTAAGAACATTTCTTTTAAGTAACCCAAATCTAGGATTACTTACTTGTATATCTTTACTCACATGGATATTACTACTAATGAAGTCATATGCATATAGTTGCCCACAATCATAAAAGTCGGGCCCTGCCATTGTATTTATTATGTTTAAATATACTGACTTCCAGAGCTTTCTTGATAAGACTTTCCTACAGTATGAAGCTGCTCACTGTTATAAAACAGCAGAAGTATTTAGTAACAATTCAGTGCCTAGGCAATGTCCTCACGATGAGGATGTTCTGATTAAGAAGCACGGATAGCACAGTACGCAGTAAGCAATACAAAAGCCGTTCTCCGGGTGACTTGCTGGTTCAGGAACTGGAAATGAAGTACAGAGCTGCTTCTCCTTCGATCACTATTTCATGTCTGGCCCATGATGAACAGCGACGGAAAGCTCACTGCTAACTACCTGGTGGCTGTCCTCAGCAAGTGATCTATGCAGAGCAATTTGGCAGTATCGGTCCGATTCCTAGATCACGACTCTGGCAGTGTTTGGCAAGCCTGGAGCCAGCTTCCACATGAAGGCAGACACATATGTGACTGAAAGACCATGGAGACTGAAGCGCTGTCACCCGAAAGGTGATCCCTTTGGAGAAAGGTCGTGACACATTGACACAGTGGAGTGTGGGAAGCTGTTACTCTGTCACCTTGTCGGTGGATGAGGAGAGCGCTGATGTTTGCAGATCTCATTTCTCCCGTCGGCCCTGTACTTGCCCAGACTTAAGGGAAAAAATAAAGAACTCGATCTGAACATGTGCCCTGTTTTATCATCTGAGGCAGTAGGTTTCCTGCCGAAGGAACACTGTTAACTCTTCAGCTGCCTTTCTCTACTGCAATCCGTAATGGAAACAGAATTGAAATTTTCATGGACATGCCAGTGTTGCAGTGAGGAAGTGTTACACAAATCAACAATTTTATCAGAAGGTACCACCTTGTCTGGGCAACACCCAGTTGGGTAGTTGTTTTTTAACAATCAGAATTTGACCTATTTCCAGCTTGGTTAAAGAGTTCTTTAAATTCTCAGCATGAATTTAAAATGGGTTCTCCAAATTCGCAGTGCCTCTGTTTCTGTACTGTTAGTTCCACAGTAGCAGTCTCCCAACTCCCAAGGCAGTCTGTTTTATTCCAAGGTCATTGGGTGAAAAGGGCGTTTTTCACAATTGCATTACACTGATTTTCATTATTCTAGTTTATAGACAAAAAAAACACTGTAAGCCACTGCGCCGTGGTGATGTCAAACTCAGTGAGGAGCTCTGCTGTTTTGGGGGGGGG
>NW_010549640.1:27251-29253 GCF_000687285.1 Phaethon lepturus | reverse complement strand
CAGCAGGAACTGTGAGATAAATCATGCCGTCCTTACTTTCACAAAACCCGCACTGACTTCAGTGGGAGTTTTGCCAAAATAAGGTCTGCTGGATTTAGTTCTGTATTCTTCCTCCTGACAGAAGCAGAAATTAAAGGGCCAGGATCAGATTTAGCATTCACAGAGAATAAAAAAGACCTGTAATTATCTTTACCTAAATTAACAACTTTCATCCAACACAAATCAATGTTCCATTAGACACAGTCTAATTTATAACAAAAATTACATGTTTGTGGAAGCTTTTCTCAGCACAAAAAAATCAAAATACACAGGTTGTTAGCAATGTGGTTTGATTTTGATTAGACATCTAGGAGAGGCTGTCTTGCACAAATCCAGTGCTGGAGTATTTATAGTGTTTATCATTAAAATACAACTTTTTGCATTACCTTATATTTAAAGGCATTATTTAGATTTATTATTACAAAAAGAAGTATCTCTTTACCTTTTTTTGCATGTCCATTCCTCATAGTTTTGAAAATAGAATGTTTTTGCAAATCAGGATACCTACAACCAAGAACTAGAGTTCTTTTCCTGCAAATGGATTTACTCAAGCCAATGTCTATTACACCGTTTCAGCTCTGTCTTACAGAAGAACATGTCATTTTTAAGCTTCTAAATTTTATTGGAACTGCTCAAGTTTTAAAACCACTCATTAATTCAATAAGCACTTAATTAGGTCTACTCTTGAAATAGGATAGAGCCAAATCCTGCACATTTTGCTAATACCAGAAAAAATGCAGTTGATAGAGGAGTATGGAAAATGGGATCTTACCAGTTTTCAAAGATAAATTCCTTTCCTTCTCCCTACTTCTTTTCCCTGGAATGGAATAGACAGTATGCCTGGCACTTAGGGAGTGACGACAACAAAACCATAAAGGCATACATCATGTACAAATACTAACCATGTAAGGGAGGTAATGAAGGAATTCATCTCACAATTTCTTCATCATGAATTTTACAACTGGGTCATACTGAGAAAACCCCCACAAAATTCTTAAGATTTTCTGCAATTAAAATGTGTAGGTTTTTAATGTTTTGTTTTTTTTTTAACTGGATTACTGTTTTTTAAATAGCAGTCGAAACTCAAAGGTTGTAAGATACAAATAACTCAGCAGTTTACTTGGTTTACACTATTGCAGCATTTCCTGGTGAGTAAACTAGCGTTTAGGCATTTCTTTGCAGTTATCACAGAAATTTCAGAGCCATTAGTGAAGAAATACCAAAAGCAAAAAGGGCCAATTAATTTTGGCTTCTAACAATTGAAAATTCAAAAATTAAAAATAAATTATAATGATGCATTTTGCTTATCAACCACTATTTAAATGATGCATTGCTCCAAGACTGCATTCTGTGGAGTGCGGCATTCAAAAATTTTGAATTGTTTTAAGTAGTTATAATATGTTGTATCCATCTCCCTTATTCCATGTTTTCAAGCTTGCCGTGTTTTTATAGCATATTAAAAAGAAAACAGAACTGTGTCAGAACATGGAAAGTCACCCACAGACAACCTGTTCCTCTAATATTTTACATTCGTGTTGCATCTTTTGTCCTGAAGGATTTCTCTACTTCATTTTATGTAGGCTGATTAGGCTGCTCGGGTACCTGCATGAGAGAGCTGGGAAACAGTCAGAGATCTAGCTAATGTTCAGAGAACAGTAATGAAAACTGGGCATTTCTTATTTCATGGGCAACAACAACATCATCTCAAAATTAAGTCTCCTCAGGAAAATATCTCCCACAGCTAAAACTAGAAAGCAATCTGAATTCTTCTAACAAAGAAGTGGAGTGTGGCATACTTCATAGTGGGTTGTTAACTGTTGTGCTTACTATTCGTTTTGTATTTTTTATTTACTACACTCTACTTCAACCATTTGTATGTGAAATGCATCACTTTAAAGTCTTTATACACTAAAGGTTCTTTTCTGCTTGTTGATTTAGTTGAATGAAGTGAAGGTTGATCATA
>NW_010549640.1:0-27220 GCF_000687285.1 Phaethon lepturus | reverse complement strand
GAAAGAGAGAACTCATATACTGGAAAAAGCACTATAAATATTTTCCTGGGATCATTAACACAACCTTGTAACACTTCACCCCGGGTAGCGGAAAGAATTATACAACCCTTTCATGAAATGTCTCAAAAGTGTTTACAATTCCATCCCAAATTAATGTGGTGCTTTTTTTAAGGGTAGAGAAAGCACTCCATAATTCTTAATTCTGTTATCAAAGTTATTTTCAACCTTTGAAGGGATTCACTTGCTAGTGACTTGGCAGTGTCAAACAAATGTTCGACTTTTATTCTGACACTTCTTGAAGAATTTGATTGAAACTATATATGTCTAGATAACACCCAACAAAGTGCCCCTCTTGCGTTTGTTTCAAGATATTTTTGGAAACAACAGAGGCGACCTTGGATGGAGCTGCTTTTCCAATTTAGGACTTCATTTGGTCTAAGAGAATAAAATTATACTCTTCAATCCTTTAATGTACCCACAAACAAGACATTTTTATTTTATGCTATTGCAGAATTGTTTTTCTGTACCTTCTTTGCAGTGTTGATCTGTTTAGGGTAAGAATTATTTTAAGTAATCAACAGTTGCTTTCAATTGTGTGTATAAGCAGTCCTCCCATATATCACATGTCCCTTAAAAATATTGTGTACTCTAAACGAACAGTGGTCCTTTATGTAATGCCTTTGCTGCTTTAGAACTAGTGTTAATAAATAAGCATTAGCGTTTGTCTTTGCTTATAGACATGAAGAATCTGATTTCAAGCCAGAGCTCACACAGACTTGATGTAAAGTCTAAATGAGGAGAGTGGTAATGCGGGCGAATGCTCTGCGATGGGACTACCACCTGTCCAGATCACAGGAGAAATATTGTTTGTCAAGCTTCGAGTTTAAAAGCCAAGCTTAGGAGCCAGGTTCTGTGGACATCTAGAGTGGGGTGATTGTTTTCTTCTGACTTTGGTTTGCCAGCTGTGCAATCGTATCTGTATTACATCTAATCATGTAAGATGTTTTAAATAGTTTGCACTTAATTTTCTGTACAATCAATATATTTTAATTCATTTGTATTACTCTCTGTTATAGGCATACTGGACTCCGTAACAAAATGGAATTAGTTTGTTGCAATGATAATGCAGTTTCACTGCTGTGAATAAAAACAGAATTGAGAGAGTACAGTATTCTTGTCATTTATCCTGTACAGTATTTACTCTTTTCAATAATAATGTTGTCTGGTGTTACCTAATGATCAAATACAGAATACATAATATGGACACTAAATCTGCCTAAGGGGTATATGCAAATGCAGATGTAAACCTACTACTTGGGAGTATGTTGTTTATATTCATTTGATCACACTTCGTGGCAATGTACATTTCTATAGCTCTATTACATACTTACTATGAGAGGCGGCTCCAGTTCTGACTCTAGAATATCCAGTTCCCTTATTTTATGGCATTGTCTTCTAAAGTAGTTGTGGACAGCTTAAGACAAGCAACTCTTAACTGATCCTGTGAACCTGTACTTAAGTGAGCATGACTCCATTAGCATATGCACAAATCAGGTGAAAATAAACTATTTGGTATAGCAACTAGCATCACAGGATCTCAAAATAATTTACAAACAACTCTTAGGAAAGTCTGTCGAGCATATAGCCAGATAAACAAAGTTGCTGCTATTTATATTATTTTCTAGATGAACAAACCACGGTACGGGATGAAACAGAAGCAAAACTAGGAATCCAGTCCTTGTCTCTGGGCTGTAGACTCAAAGCATGCCCAGGGCTCCCAGCCTGATCTTCTCCCTGAGAAACCCCCTGAGTCTTGTCCTGAGCACTGTTGTTCAGACCCCCTAACCCTCATCCTAGCCCCAGGTTTGGTTTATTTGAACATAAAGGAATGATACGGCAAACGTCGCAAAATTTCCCAGTGCAGTTGTCAGTGTCCTAGCTTTGGGTATCCTCATCTGACCCCTGCCACTCCGGGCGAAGTAATTCACAAGTGAAATGTCTGTACATTTGCAATGTGATAATTCATTGAAATGTGTAACGGAAAGGTCATAACAGATACAGATAAACAAATACGATACAGACAAACGTAAAGTCATTTCCTGAAGGAGTTTCTCATTAAATTGTAACAAGGAATTTCAAAGATAAAAAGCATGACAGCTACCTTCGTTGAGCTAATGGAGTCAACAAAACTAAATGTGAGATTTTCTCTTAACTCTGAGATCTTTTTATAATCCCGGAGAGATAAATATCAGGAGAGGCAGTCCTAAATAGAAACACTGTGTGCGTGCATGTGCATGCATGCATGCAAACAAAGATTAGGTGTCTCAGTTATAAACTAGCATTCAGGGGCAGCTTTTTATTAGTGTGCCTATTCTGTGTACATTTTCAGGTTTTTACATGTGTCTACTTTGTGCTGTAGCTGAAACACATTAATTATATAACCTAGCACAGAAATATCAGGAAATTAAATTTTTTCTTAAACATCTAGAGGAAATGAAGAGATGTTGAATCTTGCTCAATGTTGTCTTCAAAAAAAGTAACGATGCATGAATGTGAAAGCACTATAAGAGAAAAACTGGCTGGCTTAAAACATGGTAAGGGACGAGAGAGTTTGTGCTTCTGTTTTATTGCTCCAGGCAGCTGTGGTCAAAGCTTGTCTGGTCTGCTCCTCAGTGTACTGGCATGCTGGAATTGGTTGGAATTAGACCTCAAATAGAAAGGCAGCAAATTTATCACTGCGGCACTAAATTTTGTTTTTATATGTGAGAACAAATCCAGGGTATCTTCAATTAACAAATAACCCTGTCAATGGTGATACCTCCTGTTTAGTCTGATAAATTTGGCCTTTAACACAAACTGAACTTTTGTTGATACAAGCATATACCCCAGGGAAGTAAAACCATCTTCCCCATGAAAAATTTCAGTCTCAACAGAACAAAAAAATTAAATGTTCATATTATTTCTTGAAAAAACCTGAAAATTCATGTTTTAAAAAATCCACAACTTTTTAATACAAAGTTAAAATTTTCAAAAGAAAACTTACACTTCTTGAAAAAAAGACCAAAAAAAGGTTCTTTAGTCAATACAAAAAATAAAACCAACTCAAACAGCTTTGATGGAAATGTTCTCTGTACTTAGAAGTTGTACAGCCTGTTACTGTGTAGTTCCATTACAATTAGATGAACTCTTCACAGCACGCTCAGCAATGCTTACAGTATTATATTCTCAGAGGAAAGGCATATGGATACTGGAGTTTCATAATATGGGAATTTTTCTTTGATACAGCAGCTGCATCGGAGCCAATTTTACCTGCAAATACATAGTGCTGGTGCAATTTATCTTTGTTTGAAACAATCCGTATCAGTACATCCAGTTTTTATAAAAGGGCATTCAACAGAGTGGTTTGCAATGTTATTGCTTCATTGATGCATAAATATTGAATACCTAAACACAACATTAGCTAATTAAGTTGGGGGTGATTATTGGCCAGAGATAAAGCACACCGTAAGTAAGCATGGATTAAGCCTGCCCTCTTACCGCACATACTGTGGTCGCTCCCTGAATACAATGAGGATGTAGGTTTCCAGGAGATTAAATCCAGCAATGATTTGCACCTAGAATCTAAAAGAAAGCCAAAAAAAATTAGATGGAGCTTCTTAAATTGCAGGGTGCTGCCTGACCTGTATGAAACTTAAGCCAAAGCTACTTCAACAACAAAATCCCCCCAGTAAAATAGTAGTGAGAACTGTGCTTTTAACTGAAACCATTACTTGGTGTATACAAATACATTCTGTACAATTTACCTTTACAAGGCACAGACAGTAAACCAAAATTCACAAAAAGCCGTTTCAGAAGAGAAACCACACATACATGCTCTCCACACACGCACGCACCTCCCGCCGTTAGACCAGAGCCAGCAATCAGAGACATCAGAAAATGTGTTCTACTCAAAAGATTGTATCTTCCCATAGGACTGCTGTTTCATAGCCATTACTGCACCAATGGTAAAAAAATCGGTCCCCACACCCATGTTCCTCCAGTGGTAAACACCTTGTGCTTCATCAGCAAACTGCTTGTACGACTCACTGCACGTTAAGGGTTTTGGAGAACTGACCCTTTGGAAACCCCTTTTTCAAGGCTTGTTTGCAGCCACACACTGTGCATACACACAAGTCCACAAACACAAGTATGCAAGCTCATGCTGTTTGTATAATTTTTTTAAAATAAATTATTATTTTAAGTGCTGTCAACAAGCTAGAAGGGTCTAGACTAAGATCAGTGGGCTAGTTAAAGAACATGAAAGAAGGTAGGTCATGGGCAGAGCACACTCTCACTCCCACTTACAGTGCCTGTGGAGCAAAACAGCTGTAAAGAAAACCCAAACTGCCTGGATAGAAAGCCCACAAAAGACAGCAGCTTGGCATTTGAAAGAATCCTGTCCCAGGTGACTTAAAAAATAAGTTAGTATATGTTAGTATAATTATTAAATATTAAATGGTAGATGTTATATAAAATGTTAGTCTATTCTTTGGTGGATTACACTAGCACACAGTGATACACGTTACTGAATAGTTAGGAAAAACCAACTGGTAGCCTGAGAGAAGAGGTGGGACTGCCCTGCTCTGTGGTACCATAGTCTAAACCAGCCTGCAATTACTGTGACAATGTTTTTTCAGTTGTGCTGGTACAACTCTTTGTGGGGCTGCATGGTCAGGCTTATTACGGTCGCTTGCTAAATGATGATTATTAACTCAGTTACTCAGTTTATAGCCATAAATAACTGTAAAAGCACAACCAAAGGGGTAGAGAGCAGCAGGCAAGGAGCTGGGAGCAAGCCACACAGAGAACAGAGGTCTGGAGCTTCCTAAACTGCCTTTGCCATCAAATAAAATGTTTTAGAGAACTGCACCTATGTCTGCAGTTCCTATTGTCCTCGACGTGCTTCAGTGAAGAGCTCAAGACAGACTGAAGACAAATTAGAAAAGTAACAACTGTTTTATTAAAAAACTTCTAAGCAAAGGTGAAATCTCCCCTTCATCAAAATGTACTGCCCTATCCGGATGCTGAGTGATCACAGAGTTAAATAACAAAAAACAAGACAGAAACATTTTATGATTTAAGAAATGCTTACCAAGCGATCAGAGTTGGAAGGCAGGAAATGAATACTCATACCTTCTGATTAGCCGTGTCAGAGGTGTCATGCTCCTCTCCTTTGTGTGATTCTCAAAAAATGAAATAGAAAGATGCAGAATGATCACCTGGGCTTTTGATTTTCCAGGAAATACTTTTCCCTCCATAAACTCATCGTCCTCTCCTCACAGAACACATGCATCTGTTAAAGTAGATAAAAAAAATAAAGTTCTGGAAATCTGTCTGCCTAGCAATTTACCTGATGGTATAAATCTGCCTAAGTCACTTTCCCGATTTAATGTCTTGCCCAGATCCCTTATGATTTCCTGAACAGGATTTTGGAACAACCAAAGAGAAAACAGACTGCCCTATTTAGTGTACCCCATCATTTACATTGAGCCTTGCTTGGTATAAGGCAGGACTTCTTGAATTTTATTGAGTGCTACATTAATGCCCAGACACATTGTACCTGTTCTGCAAGGCTGATAGTTAATATGAGGTAAAGCACAACAATAGGGAGATTATAAAAATGCTTATGCAAGAAACTGTGGAAAACTCCAAAATATTGGAATCCAGTTATGGGTTATTATGTAGTTCAAGCAGACAATATTTTTCAGTTTCTTAAGCAATGAAAATTTAAAATATGTAATAAACCCGACATCATTATGTGTCATGTATATGGTCAGCTTAAGGTATGAACACATGAATGATTATGCAATACGACAGCCTGTTTTTGATATATGCCTTTGCAAAAATGAGGGATACGTTGCACAGGAAACATTCATAACAGTATTTTTCTCAGTAAATGCTTTCATCCTGAGCTTTAATAAAAATATACATAACTAACACAAATGTAATAATAACATATGTAACTGCTAGCAATTCATGTAATATCATTAATTTATGCATTAAAATGTCTTGTCAAATCAAAATGTCTGCTTATAGGAATTGTTGGACTCTCCTTATGATTAATAGGATGGCAATTATTAGGGGAATGGTTCACTCATGCTATAACCCCTACAAAGTGAATGAACTAACCTCTTTGAAGTCAGTCAAGTCACACCTAGCTAGGAGAAAAGAGTCCGACCCAAATAATCCATAATTAGATCATCAGCTGCTAACACTATTGATCTCCTGAGATTTGGGGTGGCCTGAGCTGCCCTCATTCTCCAGCTGCAACTCAGAGAACAGACTTCATTCTTGAAAGAAAAGAGAAATTTTTATAAGGCACATGGAATACTAAAATAATGATGTTCAATATCCATCTTCTTGGAAGTACCTTAATTTGTTGATGTTAATCTATGATCAGAAATCAGATTATGACCTTGTCAAGAAGAACAGCATTTATATTATTGCTTATACAGTTGGGGGTCTGCTTGCTGCCTTCTCTTATACGTTGCAGGAAAATTCAGGTGCTGGTCAAACAGATTTAAGTTCTTAATATCAGGTTCAATCTGCCAAAATCTCTATGCAAAAGTTCAGCTGCAAAGACATTCTTTACATAAATCCATTTTTAGAAAGCCTAATAAACTGGATTACTGAAGTTATAAAAGAATAAATTTCGTATTATTCTCATGTATTGGGTATTTAATGTTTGTTGCCTTTTAAGAACATTATATTCTTGGAATAATTCAAATTAGTACACTGTTTCTTCCACTACTTTTCCAGTGGTCAACACAAATGTAGTGGGTTACATATGGCTTTGAAATTTCACTATGATATCTCTTAAAGTGAAAATAAATATTTCAATTGTAGTAGCTTATGATGTAATCAAATTAAAACTGTTAGGTCCAAAAATTTTAATTCTATTTAGGATATGTTATTCACAGTGTGGCTCTGATGACTATTAAATCTATTTGAAAAAGAAAACCTTATTGCTATCAGACAAACAAAACTCATTCCTTTCCAAACACATCTATATTAAATCCTTTCAAGCACTAACATACTGAGGTGCATGGGATCCTTCAGAAAGATCAGAAGGCCCTCACACTAGCTGCAGGGGTTTCTTCCTCATTTCTATGGCATATGTTGTATCAGAAATCACAGTTAAAAGAAATTTCATGCTCAAAATTGAAATCTTTTCTCACATTTAACTCAGCCAAAATTCCTGTGATGGCAGAATTAAATTTGGGTTTGTTCTCAAATGGTAAGGAAGCTACAATATGGAACAATTCCCTTTTTTTTTTTACTCCTAACTACAAAGACTGTTACTTTCTCTGAACATTTATATCATCTTAAAGAGTCATCGGTAGCTGTCAAATAAGTCCATTGTCTCTGCCCAGAATTTCTTACAAATTTTTTAGAGGAATTTGCATATGTACGGATCTAGAAGAGATAATTAATTTTTTTTGTAAAATACAATGAGTATAGCAGATGGGAAGTGATATTCACTTACAAACACTCACATATAAGCAGCATCTTAACCTCAACTGAGACTCTCTTTTTCCCACAACAGATGGAAAGGTGGACTGCTACCTTAGGCACCACATCCAAAAATTAAATTCCAGATTGGTCAGACTCGTACTGGGGAGAGAGCAATTTCATTGATTTCAGTCTCTTTGTCTTCTGCCAGTATTTTTATTTTCTTGCAGCAAAAATAGCCCTAGAGGAAAAGATCTCACTGCCCGTTAACTCTCTTTTTCTGTTGAGTCATTTGGTTTGTTTATGTATCCTGTGTAGAGGTGTAGTTTTACAAAATGCCTCCTGCATGCAGGGAGAACTCCCCTCTGAACAGATTCCCTACCTGAGCATCAGGGAAATAAATAAATCTGTAGCTGGTGACGTTTCAAGGGCAAGGAAAACAACAGTTCAGAGGAGAATTATCTGATTTAGTTTGTGTTTAGTTTTACTTGCATCTAGCAATCTGCTCTCCAACAGAAGATGCTTATCTGCAGAAGAGAAGACTGTCTCCTTTTTGGACCGATGCCTGATCTGGAGAAAAGGTGCCACTAAGGACAAGAGGTATGTCTTAAGCATGTATTAGCTAATGTAGTAGGTGCCTAGTGTTGTAAAGGCAGTTGTAGGAGTCATATATGTTAACTAGTTAAGGATAAATGCTTCATTTCTTCCCATCATGCTTCTTATCCAATAACCAATATAGGTTAAATCTGCTTTACGCTCAAGAGTGCATATTCCAAAGTAAGATACTCCACATGTGGAATCTTAGAATTAATTATTCCCAGATAACTTGTGTAGAGAAGCTCTAGGGTGCAGCAGGGTTAACTTATTTTACACACTAAGAAAAAAGCAAAAGGAAAATATCAACTTCAGTCTGCTTAAGGTTCAACCCTTATTTTTAGGTTATTTCTATTGTAGTGATTTTGTCTTGCAAACTCTTTCATGTAAGACATTAAATAATGTTGAGTTACTGGTGTACCAGCTATGGTATCCAGTAGTTACTGAATATAAACCTGAGTGTTTGCATTCTCTAGTAATATCTTTAAACATAATAGTCTCTGCCTGTTGGCTTGCTTTCTCGTGGGGAGGGTGACAGAACATTTTGTGTTCTCTTATCTTCAATAGCAATGAAACAGGAGGAGCTCCACAATGCGAAACCAAATCTACTGCTATTAATACAACATCCCAGCCACAGAGAAGAGATTTGTTTATTTACCAAAGCTAGAGATGCCTCTCTCTGACCTTTCCAGAGCTTGTGTGCTTTAGCTGGGAATAGATTCCTCAGAACTGGGTGCTCTTTTTAAAAATATACAGTAAAAAGCATACACATACACCCCCAAAACAGAGCCCAGGCTGTATCCCAAATTGCATGAAATGACACACAGCTTTGAATAGTTAGAATAAATCTAACTAGGGCACAGTCCGTATTCAGTTTTGATTACTTTGCTAGTGCACCGAGATCAGTCAGCTTTCCAAAGCCCACTTGCCTTTCTTACTGCCACTCAGCGACACAATGAGCTGACTATAACCATACATGGGCCCATTTTCTGTCTGAGGCCTAATATATGTCTGCAGCCTAAGAAACCTGTCAGTATAGATATTTTGTTTCTTTGCGTGATAAAAAAGTGCTTCAGACTGTAAGGTACTTGGTTTAAATAAAAGAAAAAGAGAGATTGGCTTTTTCTGGAACTCACCCTGCTTTACCTGTGCTTTAAACCAGTGAAAATCATTACATACACAAATATAATTTTTTTAAAATATATTTTTCATGGTTTATTGTATTCAGTGACCTGTCTGTACAACTTAAAATAATATCTGCAAGAGTTAAATCTTGCATTGTCTTTAAGGATTCAACCTGGTTTAACCTCATAGACTCAACAATCCATTTTGTTAAGCTGGTACATCTCTAGTATAGAAAGAGCCTCAGAGAGCTTCCAGGCTGGCTTTTGTGGTCCTTGTCGGACAATTTTAAATGTAAGTCCCTAACTGTCTGCTTGCCAGAAGCAGCTGCTGTGCAACACAGTTGGCAAAAATGAGTGTGGGCTGGCTCCTCAGCCATCTACTTCTCCAGCTCAGCATATTAATTCAAACCACCACTGATTTCAGTACCTGCTCCATGACTGTTTGATATTTTAGTCTAAGTAGACTATTAATGAATTATAAAAGCAGACCTGGGAGTAGGAGCTGGAAACCAGGGAAGGAACTGGCTCTACATGTTCTGATTCCACAGCAATAATCACTAAACAATATATAAAAGGAAAACAATAGTTATGCCATCTTCTCCTCATCCTCCAAGAGTTACAACAGAAGGCAGCAGCTAACAAGACCCAGTGTTACCTGACAGCTGTCAGATAAGCTCTGAGCGTGCTGGCTTAACTGAACCCTCCAAAGACTGAGGCTGCAGCTGGCCTTCTGAAAACCCAGCCTGGGTTTAAGGTGCTGCAGTCGGTTCCCTGCTCCTGCTGTCCCTGCCCCTGTGCAGCTGTGCCATCCCCCAGTCATGTTGGCACCAGTTCTCATGCAGCAGAATTGCGAGCCACATCACAGAGCTGCTCACCTGAAAAGTAATGCAGGGAAAAAAAAAAAAAAATGACAGCCTAGTTCAGCATTCAGTTCACAGTGTGACTGACCTGTCTGTCAGCTGTACTGGTAAAATTGCTTGTAGGGCTAAACAGTGAATCTACCCAGTTAAAATCAACTTTTTCTTCCCTGGACAACTTTCCAGTGCTGTACCCATACAATGAGGGAAGATACATGGATGAAAACCAGCAGCAAGGTGTAAGGTGGAGCACAACTGCTTCTTTTGGCAAAAGTACCAGATTTGGGCAGCTTAAGTTGTTCGTTGAACTATGTCTTATGTCAAAGTCTTGTTTTAGTTATCACATTACTTACTGTTTTCTAGGCTTTATGTATAGGGTCCTGTGGTTTGACAACATCAGTCACCTGCAGAATTAGAAATAAAAGCCAAGAGTCCAAAATTACTGTCTTTTCTCTATAACCATTGGGTAATATTATCCATAAATAAGATCTTCCAGATACTATTCTGAACCATACAGCAACTCGGAAGGCCAAAAAATATCTTTCATTACTCTAGAAATTACTTCACACTTTTGAAGGAACTGGTTTAGCAGTGATGCATCCCCTCATGCTCTGACCAAGTTCACACTTCATTTTTTATCCAAATCTAAGTAACAGGCTTTGGGGACCTTGTCTCTGTTCCTTCCTACTCAAGCCTGTTCCCATCTGCCTGATCCCCTCAGTGACTTTATAATACATCTTTTGTGTCACCAGAACTACTGCTGCCTCCCAGTTAAACTTCCCACACTGGTCTCTAAAACTGCACTCCCTGCTTTAGCATGTTCAGGTTTTGTATCTGCAAGTGCATGAATAAGGGCTTGTTTGTATGCACAAGATTTACTATGACCATTTTACAGTTTGGGTTCAAACAGATAACATAGCAAAGCTCTGTCTCCATGGAAAACTGCCAAAAAGCATCTGATCCCAGTGATTAGGGGAAGGTTTTGTGAGGAACCTGTGGAAAGAGGTCCCTCACCCCGCTCGATTTGCAGCTGGGGTTTCTCCCTGGCAGTTGAGACTGGTGATGTGAGAGGTTAGTCAAGAGTGGGAGCAGATTCCTGTGGGGTTTCACCAGCCAAATTCCTATCTAGCAAAAGGTTGCTACAGCAACTCTGAGCCTCCTGAGATACAGAAATTATTGTAATGGCTGCTGAAATGCCTCCCCACTGCTCTGAGACAGGATAAGGAAAACCCTTCCCTTTGATACAGAATGGTTACCCACTGCCACGCTTTTTACATCAGCTCTATACAAGCACCAGGGTTCCTGAACTTGCTCAGGAATTGATGGGTTACCTTTCTCTCCAAAGCAAGATGCAGTTGCATGTAACGCAAACATAGAAATAAAAAACCTAAACACCACACAACAAGGACTACAGTTCCAACACTTTTTTCCCATGGAGACAGTAAGAGAAAAAACAAATCATATGACGTAAGTTAATATACTACCGAGTGGGCTGAACAGAATATAGAAACCTGTACAAAGCCAACATACGTATTTTCCAGACTAGAGTTTTTGGTTTTCAAAAACTGCATAGATACAAAAAGCCCATAAACAAAACAAAACAGGACAAAATCCCTCATAGTTTCTCAATGACTGTCCAGTAGCTTTTTGGCTGCCTCCAGCCTGCGCATGTTTTCCTCTGGCATTTGGCCCACTCACAGGTCGTTCAGTCCACTGGACTATGTAATAAATACCAGACAGAGATGATGCTTTAGACAGAAAGTCTAAAGAATCACACTTGTGACCTAAATAGGTCCTGAATCTAGAATGGGGTGGACTGAGGATAACCAGGCCATAGAAAGAGCGAGAATCAGCATATACCATAAGTGCAAAGACTTTCTCAAAATTGCTCCCGTTTCCCTCCCTTTCACTTTTGAGCAATGCAGTTTGCTCTAGAAGCCAAAGATGAAAACAGCACCATCACTTATCGGAAATCGTACCTGTGTTTACCTGAAATAACTGAATGACTTTTAAAATTATTTCTTTAAAAAAGAAGCCACAACTTTAGTACAGCTGTTCAATTTAAACCTGAGCATTGCATTTCGGACACCACAAAAAGGACCAAATTCCTCTGGGTATAAACCTAGTAAAATCAATACAGTTACCTCCTGGCTGTATTTGGCCCAACATGCCTAGAATATCCTTTGGGATTGTTCAATTCAAAATATTGCACTAATACAATCTCCTGCAGTTGCCAAATACTGTAATGTTTGGTGTCAGCATGCGGCATTATAGATTTTTTGACACAAGCTTGGTCCCTTGTTAATAGAGCATTTCATTGGTTTCTTACCTTTTGCCAGGTCTGTGAGCTTCTGGATTAACTTTGAAAAGCTTGAGAACAAACTAGGCTTTCAGGAAGGCAAAACGTCTCACTCAGGTCCAAGGAAATTTTTTTTTTACTTCCCTCAGTTTAGTGTCTACTGTGAAAATGATTCTCAGAGATCAAGAAAAGCATATAATGTTTAAAACAAAACATTTGTTAACTAAGGATTTCCTGGATTTCTCTGCTTTCTTATTTATACTATGTCCTGGACCTTCTGAAATCACTGTTTAACTTCCAGTATTATTTATGGAAGCCAGCCTGTTGCTGTTTCCAGATCTCACAGAGAACTTTCAGTTTGCAGTTTCAGTACCAGACTTAAATTAATCAACTGAAAAATAACATACAGTAAGTACTTAACCCTCTCACACCCTGCCTGAATCTTCACAGGTAGGATCTTTTTCTGCCTCTAACCTATCTCGTCAGAGTCAGGTTCTTGAGTCCTGAAAGCTCATCTTCTGTGACAATTTAGAATTTGGGACTGCACAGCCTTTTCAGTGCAACAGAGGTGAATACTAGTTTTGGAGCATTTCTGTTGTGCACAGGGAGAGATTTGAAATATTACCCTCTCAGTTATCAACACAAAAGACTAAATACCTAAGCATGGAAATAGATTTTAGGAAATGAACAATTTTTATGAGGCTTTGCATGCTGCCGCTATTGATCAAAACTGTTCAATACAATATAGAAAGAAGTAGACAAGGAATAATGACTTAACACACTGGATCCAACTTCTGTGCTGTTGGTGTGACTACTCTGACTTACAAACATGGTGAAAAAATCAGCTTAAAGTGTAACCCTCCTCAGCATATGGGCCTTGGATTTGCATGCTGTAGCATTATGTGCCACCATTCACATCCGCATCAACTAAGTGCAGAGTAGTTTTAACATGTTAGCAAATCAGAAATCAACATTTTACATCCATTTTGCATGAGTAGAAATGGCCATGCATATGGTACAAGGCAGTACAGAAACAGGCTGATGAAGATTACAATGCATATGGTACAAGGCAGTACAGAAACAGGTTGATGAAGATCACGTGACTGCTAAGCAAGGTCTGTTAATGGTTGCACAATACGGAGCATTAATGAATAGAAAGGATGAGAGAGAGCAATAATAAGTAACTTATTTAAAACTCTGTTCGGGTGCTCCTTTACCTTACAGTCCTCTGGTCTGACATCTGTAGCTTTATGCCACATGACAGAAGACACACGGCCTCATTTCTCAGACTTCAACACCACACCAGCATCAGTTATGGCCACGCAGGAGTCTTCTCGGATGACAGATAAAGATTACAGTCTGATGATGACCCATCTGGAAGTTAGTAGGATGGAATATCATTGTTTTAAAATGCTTTTTTGAAAACCTGGGGAAATACATCCCAAAAGTCTTTATTTAAAAGAGAAAGTAAAGAAGCCAGCAATCATGTAATTAAAGATTACTTTAGGGCATATACATGGAAAGGCAACCTTTATTCTGGTATTTTCTAACTTCAGTGTGCTTGCAAATTATTCATATTTTGGCAAAGTTTTTGTATATGTAAAATGTATATATTACATATAGAACTGAATTAATCTCTGATATACTTTTCCCTCATAAATAAGGTTTCCTGTTTCCATGCTAGAATCTACAGCATTAACATATTCAGATGCCAGTTGCTGGATTTATTAATTTCTTGAAAATCCAAAGGCTGAGCCTGGACGTGCTCGTCCTCTCCAAATTTCAGTCTTATCTAAGATTTTTTCTAAGCCATCCAGATAAATTATCTCAATGTCCTGAGGTAAAGTGATTATCTTTCCCAGGGGCTCTGGATTGCTCCAATTTTTTTTTTCTCTTCATCTGCCACACGATTATGAGCTCAAACTTTAAGACTGATGAACAGAAAATTTTTCTCTATTTCACTAATTTAATGTTTCAAAAATATGTAATGCTGTACCAAGAATTTCTAAATAAAAGAAGTAGCTTTAAAAACACTGCTTTAGTAAGAGTGTGGCCAATTTCTTTCAGTGTGCAACAAGCCACGTAAAGACCAACACAGTGAATCTGAAAATAATCTTCATGTAGACTAGAAAAGAGGAAGAAAGACTGGAGAAGGAGACCCATTAACTCATCTTCTTGCAAATCATGTAAGAATGTGACATATTCTTTTGCACTTGAACAGATTATTTCATTCCCCAGAAGAAAGCAACAAAATGTTTCCTATAAAATTTTTCCCATAGATTTTTGAAAAATGCTTTGACTTAATAAACTATAAAAGAAAAGAAGAACATATTTAACTTTTATTGCATTCAAGTTTTGAATTATACACATGGTTCATTTTCATTCTTGTCCTTTTTCTGTAGTATAAGTGTTCTGCAAAAGCAGCAAAACTGCTCTTTGTTGCTCTGTTACTGTCCATTATCTCAAAGCACTTTAAATGGAAGCAAGTTTCTCTGTGGATTACGCAAACACTTCAGTCCCGTTTAATTTAGTGAAAACTGAGGCACAGAGTCAGGCACCGAGGCTTGTGTTAAATCTGAGAGCAGAGCACAGAGCCCTCAGTATTCCATCTGCACCCCCATTCCTTGGCCTTCTTCCTTCTTTCCTGCATATGTACATTTTCAGAAAAGGCAGGCAATGCACTAAGCAGCCTCTAACGTGTTTAGAGAACTAATGTGTCCACAGGCCACAGAAAACATATCTTCAAGATGCCAAGAACGCTAAATGTGTTAGGATAAGGAAATCCTGATTGCCTCCACTGAGAGGTTAATGAAAGATAATTGTGTATATTTGCTGTTTGTTACTCAAATATCACTTCCTTATGACACTATGCATTACTTAATCTGCAAAGGTCAATGAATTACTCTTTAGTTCCTTCCAAAAGCCTGTGCAATGAACTTTGCCATTTTTAATACAGATATCTCAGCAAAGAACTGGTGGTACAGGTTTGAGGCTCAGAATGCCTCTCAACTTGAAAAGACCTTTCATCAGAATACATTTCTAATGCTATCCATATAGCTTTGTAACTGTGAAACCTAAGCAGAGACTTCCCTGTAGTGTTCATTCACAATTTGCACAGAACCTAGCACAAGCTAAGCACATAAGGAGTTCAATTATTGATTTTTAATCCTCTTGCAATATAAATGATTAGCCAATGCATGGAACCTGAAACACAAATGCAAAGAAATTTAGGAAAATTGAGATATGCTGTCATCTGAAGAGTGCCAGTTTGTCTGAGCAACTTACTCTGCAGTGTCAATTGCATCCCTTAAAAAAAGAGAACCTAAGGGGGAAATATTGTGGGTCAACAGCCTGTCAAAACTGCATAAATGCACAGAGAACAGTATGAATGAACACAGCCCTTACCCTGCGAGCTAAACTACACAGCTGCTGACTCCCCTTTTCACCCATGTGGTGCTCCACTGAAACCAGGCATGTTTGTATGGATACTCAACACAGTGTACAGGTTTGGGGGCTATATTCTGAACCAGTGTGCATAGTTTGAATAGCACTAGAAATCTCCATGCAGAACCAGGACAGCAGGGTTTAACTTAGCAGGTAGTGGAATGCACAAGCACAGCACAGAGACAAGACTGGGGAATTAGGCTGCTGGCAAGTAGCAGCTGAAAGCTGATTGAATACAACAGATTGGGCTTTCATACCGGACAGATAGGCAGCAGCTATTTAAATGGAGTATTAGCAGTTTTGCTCTTAATTATTTCCAAACCTTCCAGCTAATGCAAACTCAGTATGACATGTATTTTGGCCTCAATTAATTATTTGCTGTTTCTTTACGAATCTAGTTAAAAGCCAGCTGAATGGTTTGTTGAGAATTTCTGCCTATTGAAAATAATTCATATAAGTGCTTGGCTTCTTTCTTCAAACAGCTGTCATGTAAGTAACTGAATATATACCTCACAAAAATGTTCACTTTCTCCATTTCAAGTGGAACTGCTTTCTGAAATGACACTGCCCTGCAAGCCAACAAATGGTCATCATTCTGGCCCAGTGGCAGGTGGAAGGCCATGAAACGCCGGAGCTAAAAGTGGAAACTTTATGCCTTCAGAAAAGGGAGATTCCTATTTTGCCAGTTAGGTATCATTTACTTTCAGGTCTGGGAGGATCTGAGATTGTAGCATTTCTATGTATAGCACAGCTTTTTCTAGACATTTCTGAAAGTATAGTACTTGTAAGTTTTATCTCAGATACTTATACAGTCAGTCATGTGAAAGCCACAACAGAGAGTTTACACCTCAAAGAATAAGCAATTACTAATAAAACTGTCAAACCTCTCCCAAACACCTCTGAAATAAGAGAATGACCTTCCAAAATATGTTTCATCAGGCTATTTTAATGCATGTACTTCCAAAAGTGATCACTTGAGCTATCTGTATTTTCTATACATCCTTCTTGATACTCTCTTTGTATAAAGTACCTGGCATCTCTCATCAATACTAATCCAATATGGATCCAGGGTAGACACACAATAGCACTTGCGACAAATGGGACAGAATGTACTATATGACATGTATTCAGCTTGTGAGAGGACAGACATAAAGATTGTAGCAGCATAAAGTAAAAAAGGTTCATGTAGACAACACATAAATGAGCATCTAGCATAACATAAAAAACATATCTAGCATAAAGACTGCTGGCTGGCACAAAGACAACCCATCAAAAAATCTGATATATATTTTTACTGTCATGGTGAATTTATAGGCTGAGATTTTTATATTGTCTTCATAAAAATAAAAACCTTCAGTGTCTGCTTTTTATTTCATCATACTCAAGAAAGGAAGAATGCCCTCTCACCAAACTGAAGTGAGAATTAATTTAACTGAGCCTTTTTCCTAATCAGAATAATTGAATTGATTCTTCCTTGAGCCAAAACAGCAAAAAAGTAAACCACAGGTACTGCTTCAGTTTACCATGCTCTTCAGGCCTCTCTTTTGGATGATTGAGAAGGACTTAAAATGTACAGAAACAGTAACAAATTACAATCTTGTATGTCTCAGCCAGGATTAATCTCAAAAGGATTAACTGGGAGGTCGTGATTTCAGGTGATGACCATGGTTTTTCAAGCAAAAACTGTAAATGTATAGGAGATAAGGGATTTAATAAAAAATTTGGGCATACCACTTAGCAACAGTTGAGATGAATTGCATACATCCCTAGTCACATGAAAAGATACAGGTCGTTCTCTTCCTCATCAGCCAAGATGTCTGTACGGAAAGAAGAAACATAGAATCAATAGAAGTTAATGGCTCCAGCACATCATATTCAGCACAAAATGGCTATGAAATGACAAATTTTAATATTTTGAGGCCTTAACATATGTCACAATGTAGAACCACTCTAAACTTGTCTCAACATACACGGATATTGAATGCTCCAAGTTTTCTTGTGGACAATGAGCATCCACAGGTTTTGACACCTGCCTGATTACCATGGCTTGGTGAGTTTGGAAAAAAGTTGTACTTGCCTTTAAAGGTCAGTCTAAGCAGTGGAGATCTTCCAGCTTTGCAGAGCAACATTGAGTTCTACACAGCAAACATGAATTAGCAAATCTGCTTATCCCTTACAGTTGTCATAAACAGGTGCTATATGAATACAGCCCAGAAAGAATTCATGTCTTTACCATTCTCAATGACATTTTAATTCATCTTTCTTCTTGGTCTTTTTTGTGACATTTGAAATGTGAAAACTTGTGTATGCACAAGGAAAACGAGTTCACATTTGGGAACGGTACATGAACTCAACATACTGCCCCGAGGCTTAGGCCTGAAGGATTTTCAACTGTGCAGAGATGGAATATGCAAAGACAGAAATACGAGGAACATGGTGACGTTGCTAACTGTGAGAATAGATGGGCATTATTGGATTGATAAAAATAGCTTGAGGAGGTAGAAGTGCCATGTAAAATGATATGATTTGGAACAACAGTCCTTCACACTCCTTTTGCACAGGTATAAAGAGCTACACAAGGATCATTCTAGTTCAGTGCTGCCATAAACTCTCCAGATGAAGGCAGCACCAACCAGTACAGCTGAGCCAATGTCGGGTAGCAGCAAGGCTTGCTGTATCCTTTCAGTGACTGCCGCAAAATTCCTGGCTGCCACACCTAAATTATTCCTAGGTACCTGGTGCTCCTCCTCTACCTCCTGCATGGCTGACTGAAGCTACAACCTGGCCCTAATTTTGCAGCTAGTCTCAACACGTACAGTAAACAGTTCAAAGCATTCCTGGAACAGTGGAGCAGACATGAGCAAGAATTGTCTTCTAGCAGCTGCTATGCAAAAGAGACAGAATATATTTATGTTACAAATTCTGGATAAAAGTTATGAACTTCAGATAGACAGTTTGTACTGTACCTTCCATTTCAGCTACAGATGTGAAACAGAATCTTGAATTTGCAGTCAGAACAAGGTAGGACAATGTCTGCTAATGCTTTTGCTTTCTGTTTGCAGGCACTGGAAAAGAAAATCTGTTTTTTCCACAGTGGAGTGAGTTTTAATTCAAGCTTCATTTCACTACTCCATTGAAGGCAACATTACACAAATGTGTCCAGAAAGCACAATTTGGTACTGTATTTTTTTCACATTTTCTGTAGTATAAACAAGAAAATTAGATTATTTCATTTTTCATTTTATTTAATCATCCTCTCATACCTCATATTCATCTGTGTGTCTGCATATCATTATATTGTCTTTGAATGTTGTTGCTAAATGCCATTATTTTTATTGTACAAATAGGGCACAGAGAGACAAAATGCTTATCCACATGGGCCAGTGTTAGAGTTAGAACTGTGGGGTTTTTTATTCTTATCCACTCTTCATTAACAGAAAATTCATAATCTTCATCTACTATGCACTTGGATTTAAAACATTATTTTGCCCAATTCAAAGATACTGTATTATGTCTCCAGCTGGCTTTTTCTTAGAGCTATACAGCTAGAGTACAAAAATGTTCTGAAATGTCCCAACTGAATTTCAAAGGAGTATCAGAAATAGGCAAGGATATACATGATACATGCAGAATATGTATCTAGGGAAATTACAGATGATCTAGTTTCCACTAGTTGGTTATGCATAAATTATTTAGGCAATCTTAGCAAGCCTGTTGATTTGCTGGAGGCAAAGATATCTATTTTAGGTGTACTTAGGGTCAGGATTAACTCATGAAACTTGGATGGCATTGCTCATGAAACAGGTAGAATCATTTCAGCAACCTCATTCAAAAATTAGGTACTCTCCTTTTTGTATCACTTTTTAATTATTTTCTTTTTTTTTCATTTTCCTTAACAAAGAGGACAAGATTTTCAAAAATCATGTGATAAATGTCTTACAAAACCACACTAGAAACTATTTAGGGTGACTGGAGAAGAAACAGGACTGGGAGCCAGGAGACTGTTTCTATTTCTAGTTCTGCCATAGACTGTGTGACTATGACTTTGAACCTCAGCTCCCGTTTTTGTGAAACGGGGTGATAATAATTACTGTTCTCTCAGTGATGTTGTATAATAGAATTTTCATTAAGGTTTATGAAATGCTTGAGATCCTTGATTAGAAGAAGTTGCAAATGCAAATTTTTAATCAAGTAATAGTAATCACAGTATCAGCACTACTATTATTATTATTGTTGTTGTTATTGTTGTTATTATTGTTTGTTAGTGTTATTAATATTAAATTATAAGCTTGACAGCATTGTTCTCATAAAAAGCCCAACCTGCACATAGCAGGAAGATCATTGTAGCACAAGAGTGCTGCCAGCATAGTTTCAACATGGGAGTGGAAAAGAATTCTTGATGTTCTCCATCTCAGCAATTGCAGGTGGTAAAAATGAGTATCTTTTCAATAATGCTTTGTGACATAGGAGCAGAAGCAGCTTTAAGAGCTTAACAGTATTTCTAATATATGACTCAAGAGACGTTTTCTCTTTCTAACAGAACTGAAGAAAAAAACCCAAAAACCAACACCCAGGAGTCAAACAATGTTTCAGAATCCCAGAACCCTGAAATAGAGCAAGTATTGTAGGTCAGGATAATTTGAGTTCACATGCAACACCATTGACATATAAGAAATCTATGCATAAACAACAGAGAAAAACAGATCTCTCATATTGGAAGCCTTGAGCCCTGACAGATTAATTGTAATAATTTTTGTTCTGTGAGTGACCAAAAACTACCACAGGTAATTTGGGAAGTTAAAGCCCCTTTGAAAATCTATCATTTTTGTGAAATATCTATACAGATTGTATCGAATGGTACAGATGAGGTCAGGAAGTGGAAACATAGAAGATCAATATAGCACTTATTCCACTAAAGAAAAATGTGTTCAGATTTGGTTAGAGTCACATTAACAGAGAATGAAGGCAGTCTAGCAGTTTCTCTTTTCCTTCTGAGCAGCCCATGTTAGGAAGCAGGTGTGAAGACCTTAAGAAAGGTAGGGGAAGGTGAGAGACACAATATAAGTTCACCCATTAGTCTTACCATAGAAATATTGCCTTTTCAAAAGCAAACCCGTGTGGATTGTGGGTTACACAGATTTCTTATGGGTCAGACTGGAAGAATTTAACTGGTAAAGCAAACAGAGCATTTGGTCTCAATTCCTCATTTTGTCTTATTTCATGAGAGAGAAAAAAATTCAACAAAAAAGAATTCTATTTAATATACCTCATAACCAATAAAAGAGCTTGTTTGATGGTATATAATAATTTTATCCATGTCTGAAAACTGAAGTGTATTACTTCACTATGTTGCTAGTAACTACCTATGAGTTTGGAGGAAATCCTCCACAAGAAACACAGAAAGTAATTTCAAGCTTGTGTCATATCATAAAATGTCACAAGTCTAATAAAAGTGGTAGTTATGTGCCATTAGTCCCAAACAATGGCTGAAAATGAAGTAATCTCCATGACTAAGAAAAGCTTTTCAATCTTACATTATTGCTACTCACCTACATGGAGTGCATCTGGATGTCTTCCTTTCAGTCTTGAAAAGTCAGAGAGAGTGCGACTTTTCATTGCGATTCAGTAAATACATGAAATGTCAGACACCCGTTGCATGGTGGAACTGTTGATGGTACAGTACTGTAACTGTAAAAAGGAGAAGTTTTAAAACCAAGTAATTCAGATGTTTCACTTTAACAGAAGAGTCTTACTGTACAAAGCCTGTAGATAGAAGGTGAAAAGATAAAAAACTGGTATCACTGAGCTAAATTCTGGTTGTCATTGCTGCTTTCAGGTGAACACAAACATCAATATGTACAGGCTGAAACAAACATATGAAAAGTGTAGCTGTTTTTGTACTTTTGTTGGAAATCCTTTCCTTCATCTATCCTATCACAGACAGGATCATGCAAAAGCACTGTGGATGAGCACAATCCACGCTGTTTTGCTTTCAGTGTACAAGACTTTGGTTCTGTCCCCATAAATATCCATGAAGCAGGAAAGGAATTTGAATTTATAGTGCCCCTAGAGATGGATACAATGGTACTATTAATCTACAGTAATTATTGCCCTACCTTGTAGCTGGTAGTTTCTAGGACTTGTCATTAGCCCGCTAAGTACTAGGCTAGCTCGCTTGAACCTGACTAATATAAAACAGTATGCATTACATGTTGAAGAGGGTGCAAGGTAAACTTTAAATTCCATGTTAGCATTTCTGTTTCTAACATACTTAAGAATCACAAAAAGAAACCATCCAAAGTAATTAACTGAAGCTTTAATACTGTAAGAAATGAGGCTGTGTTGTGTGTTTATGTGTCCAACTTGGAATTGGCACTGAATGCCAGAGACCACAGACTGATAGCTTCAAAACTGACGCAAATTCTTTGCTCAGGAAGGGGTGCCCCATGTGCTATAGCAAAATGATTCAACTTTCATTGCACTATTGAGTTCTACAGGTAAGTGCTAGTATGATCCTTCTATGACATCCCAATTAGCCATCAACTTGTTGCACATATGAAATGTAGAGCAATTTTATAACGTTACAAACAACAAACTTTGCCATTTTATAATGTGCCTGGCCACGCAGTCTCCTACAAACTTGGTAGTATCCCTAGCCCCTTCTACAGAGAGCAAAATTGAGACCCAGAAGCACACAAGGGATATTTACACAGGAAAAAATGGTAGCTACTGGCCAAATTAATCAGAATTAGACCTTAATTAGATGGAAAATTCAGATCAGGATGAGATAAGAATTCAAATCTCGTGGGCACCGAACAGTGCTTTATTTCTAAAGTTGTTGTGCATTTTTAAGACAGCAGTCAAGCTGATTTCCCTTTAAGAGAAATGACTTGGCCATCAAATAAGGATAAATTATTTTTTCAGATATGCATGATGGATCTTGGTTCTGATACAGTGTTGCTCTCTCCCATACTTCTAGATCTCCTGTTGACATCAGCATGGGATAGACAGATTTTTCCAAACAGGGAAATGGAGATTATTGTGGCAAATACTCTAATGGAGTCTTCAGTAACAAACCAAGTGACTATCAATAGGATACAGAAATAAAAGAAGAAATCTACCAAGCCAGCCTGTGATCTCTTATAGTTACTGTCACTGAGATCAGAATCTGTCTCGCTGTCTCTTTTACGCTACCAAGGCAGCAAGCAGCTGCTTTGTGCAGGAACAGTGATCCAGTTCTAGAAATCTCCCAGCAGCAACACTATCCTTTGTATTCACAGTCTCTCAGTCTCAGTGGAAGTAAAATTCTACCTGCTGCTGATACAGGAACATTCTATTGCCTAGGAATAAAAATGATTAAGAACAAACTCAGATTATCATAATAATCAAAATTCAAACTCATATTTTATCAGTGATTTTTTCTACTGGGTTTGTGTAACTGTTTCATCTCAGTATTTTTTGCATTTTGCTGTTTAAGCTATAAGCTTCTTAAAGGGGAGAGGGGGGAAAAAAACCCTTGACATAATACCATGAAATCAAAGAGCAAGCTGACAGGAAAAAACAGTTACTATATTTAAACTGCATTATCCTATGACAGAACTGCAGTTTTAAAACCTTTCCACTTTGATACAGCACTTTTGCAATATTTTAATATGTCTTAGTAGATTTCAAGTGACTGAAATATTTTAATAACTGTAATTTAAGAAAAATAAAATAGTACCACAAGAGGAAGAAACAATGTCCCTATTTGTCACTCATGAAGACTTAAATGTGAAATCAGCTGGGGTAATAAGAGCAATGAGTTTGGTGGTCTCAGCCTAAGTCCCATTAGACAATTAGCCAGTCTGCAAAAATCATGACATAATTTGGCACAGTCAAGCAGAATAGTAGAACCTTGTCTATGACCACTGAAAAAGATCCAGACCTGAAATAGGAAGGCTATTTATTGCAGGTCAGCATTCAGGTGTATTGGCTCAACAAACTGGCATTTTGTGTAGTGCCCTTCTGTGCTGCATTTAGCTCCAGTAAAAACTATTAATCTTCTTTGAAAATTGAGCTACAAAACATATGTTTTTGTGTACAGCAAGAGACAATTCACATTATGACCAGTAACTCTACTGTGAATATGCTTTGCAGCAATAGAGGTGACCTAACATTATTGCAATTCGAAGGAAAGCATCCTGCAGTCCTCTCTCACGCCAAATTCCCATTTGCTTCAATTAGTAAGCATTACAGGAACCGTTTTAATGCTGCTGCCTGATGTGTTGGCTGCTTCTTCTAATACATTACAGTGAAAAAAAGACAGTAGGCCAAATGTATGAATGGTATACTTTAATTATGTGAATGGAATTTCATCAAGGCCAAAGCTGGCCCATTTTGTCATGTTTCTTTCCAAGGTAACGCTGTAAGGGGTTCCACTCTAAAAACAGACTGCAACTTCACCTCACAGCAGCGAAATAAATTGTTTTCCTTCTTCCTTTAAAGCTGGAGAATGTAAAGCTGTCTGCACATGCTGTAAGTTTTAGTCGCCTAGAAGCTTTCATGGGCTCAGACTGCTTAAGGGAGAGCTGAGGTGCCTTCATTCTGATTTGGGTCAAGATAACCATCTTCTTTAAGAGACAAGACAGATTTCATAGGAAACTTTATGAATCCTTGCATAGCGATGGGGAATAACACTGATTTCAATTCACAATTCTAAATTTGTATGATGCCAAGTGATGCCAAAATTAGCAGGTACTGCTTCTGCTGCAGTATCTACATGGGTATTTGTAGTTCATTCTGCACTATGCTGTCTAGACCAAGCATTGTATCTGCAAATGTTTTTCAAATGTGCAACTGTCAGAGGATCTTTAATGATTTGGAGGGTAACACCTGCAAAGAAATCCTCACTGGTCCGCTAGCATCAGTCTTGCACATTTGTGGAAAGACAGGGAAGCAATTGTGAAGGAAATGCAGAGTTTATTCTGCTCTGGAAGAGAAAGACCTGTGTAACAGTCCTTAATTCAGTCATTCTTCCCTCAAAATTCACTGATCCATAACAGAACACAAGACAGAAATAAACACAAGCAGAGGACCATGCTTTCAGGTTCTTTCCAGATTTTATGTAGGGTCTATGTTCAAAAGACAGAAAAAAAGGGGAAGAATCAAGTCCTCTATTCTTAATGGATGAGAGAGAATCAATGGAAATGGAGTTGTCATACTGAACTAGTGAATCCCAGAGAATGCCAAGAGGTCCCCAGGATTCACTAGAAGGCAAACTCTGTTCACTTTCCTAGCAGCATTTCCGCTTGTTATCAAGACTGAAAGAACAACATATCTACTTTATTATACACTCTGCCAAGCTCTAATTGCACATGCCATGGTTCTGGAATGCTTAAAATAATTTTCCGTAAGACTTTTTGGAAACGGGCACAAAAAAGAAACCAACAATGACATACAAAGTATATCACAGGGAGAAATAATGACCCATGTTTCTTTCTAATATCAGTTTGTTTTGAAAATTGCTACTCTTGTTTAATTGTATTGCTCTTTTATAACATTTAAAAGTACTTTAAAATAGTAAGAAAATGAAATACAGGTCTTTCAGGTCCTTTATATATGTATAGCTCTTGTATATGAAGGCTAGTAAAATATGCTTCTGTGTAAAAACATTGCTGTGCTATTTTTCCAAAAAGCTTACATATAATGCAGGCTGTGTTAATGTAGAAGAAGGGAAGAAACTATTCATATAGATGTACTCTGCTGTTAGCGAAATATGTTAATTCAAGTAGCTGGCATTAATGTGTATATAATGATTGTGGAAATTATATATTTTTTAATGTGCAGAGGTGGTATGTACATACTTGTGTGTTAGAGGACACTGAAAACTTCGGTGTGCATTAGGTGGGCCTGTGACAGGCATCAATCAGCAGCTTTGTTGGCATTGAGTGTATATTTTCAAAGACATTGTTTTGTAAGAGCATTAATTTCAGATGCATGTGCACCTTGTGATTTCAGTTATGATTTGGGAATGATGGGATCATGTGTTCATACAATATCAAGAAAAGTATTAAACCTAGGTAAGAAACTTACAGTAAACTATATAAACCTGTCATGTTGACTTTCTTTACCTTTGTAACAGTTAGGGTATGTCTATATACGTGCAGTGTGATGTAATGGTATGAGATGCAACATAACTGTATTCAAGCAATGTTTGCCCATGCTGATTAATCCTGCTGATAAGCAAGATAAAATTAATACAGGCAAGGCATGGAATAGGCAATTGTCATACCTGAACTAGATCATCAGATCTAACTCATGAATTTTTATTCAGAACTGCCCTGTCCAGTGTAGACATGCTGTCAGGTTACCCTTATCTGGACATTGGCTAGTTACAGAGAAGTCTCTTTTAGGGTAGTTGTACTTTTGCTAGAAAGGATATAGGGGCACACATACCCTAAAACATTGTAATTTTATATTGTCTGTCCCCTCTCCTTATTTCTTTTGCTAATATGGAGTTAAGACTAAGATATTTTCCTTCCAGATCAGACATGCAGTTTCTTATAGCGTGGTACTGTGGGTGGTTCGTAACAGTGATGGATATGCAGATTGTATGTAGGATCTGCATTTATGTAAGCCAGCACACATGTGGAGATCAGCTTTTATATTTGCATGCACATATACAAGAACGTTGCTTGGCACCAACTGTTTTTAAGGGAAGGTGTTTATGTTGTGTACTGAATTGCTTGCCATCTGTTATGTATGTATCGCAGGTGTCATTAATGTCAGTTGGTGCTGACCTCTGTTTGCATTGAGTTCATCGAAGGTTCTGTGAATTATTGGATGGGATGGCTAAATCAGTCAGTTTTCTGCGTTCTATATTGGTGAGTCTGTGTCAGTTATCGAGATACTGTGCCGAGGAAAGCTGGTATCTCACACCACACACACTGCTGAAATCACACGGTGCAGTTTATACCTCCTTACGTTATCTCTCTGCAAGCCAGGGCTGAGTGTGCGTGTCACTGTTATGCTGGCGGGGCAGCAGGCAATTGGGGAAGTCGTGCAAAAGACGTTGGTCGGTGTCAGCGCAGGCCTCGTCAGGGCAGGGGCAGGACCTGTGGGGAACGAAGCCCTTCAGTGTGGAGGGTGCCACCCCTGCATGGAGGCACACAGCCCTCGCTTCTCTCTCACCTCTGGTGCACTCACGGCTGGATGAGGCTCCTGTCACGACAGAGATGGGGGCAGCCCCACACTCGCCCCTTGGCTGGATGAGGGTCCCGTCACAACAGAAGTGAGGGTAACTCTCACCGGCAGGCTGACACTCCTGTCACGACATGCGCCGGGGCAGCTCCGCGCCAACCCCTTGCGCTGAGGTGCCTGTCGCGACAGCGCGCAGCCCGGGACGCGGGCGGCGGGCAGCTTCCCCTCAGCCG
>NW_010549639.1:17997-18296 GCF_000687285.1 Phaethon lepturus | reverse complement strand
TTATAGAATGTCTCATCCGTCTCTTCATCCTTGTTGGGTGGTGTGTAACCAACTCCCAGCAAGATATCGGCCTCATTGGCCTTCCCCCTCATCCTTACCCACAAGCACTCTACTTGGTCTTCACAGTCATTGATTTCTATGCAATCAAAACACTCCCTAACATACAGAGCCACCCCACCACCTCTCCTTCCCTGCCTATCCCTACAGAAGAGCTTATAGCCATCCATTGCAGCACTCCAGTCATGAGAAGCATCCCACCATGTTTCTGTGATGGCAACTACGTCATAGCTGTCGCGGTG
>NW_010549639.1:0-17370 GCF_000687285.1 Phaethon lepturus | reverse complement strand
CTTCCAGCTCCTCCTGTTTGGTGCCCATGCTGTGTGCATTGGTGTAGATGCACCTGAGCTGGGCTGTCGATTTCAACTCTGGCACGCCACCCCTAGGCTCAACTCTAAACCTCTGGTTTTATCCCCTCCTCCCTTTAAATCTAGTTTAAAGCCCTCTCAGTGAGGCCTGCCAGCTCATAAGCAAGAATCCTTTTGCCCCTTGGAGTCAGTTGCACCCCATCAGCTCCAAGGAGGCCTGGTGCTGTGTAAACCGCCCTGTGGTCAAAAAACCCAAAATTCTGACAACGGCACCAGCCCCTGAGCCGTGTGTTGATCAGGTGTGCTTTCCTGTTCCTTTCAGCGTTCTTCCCTGTCACTGACGGGATTGATGAAAACACTACCTGTGCTCACCATGAGTCAATCACTTGCATTCAATTGTCCACATTGTAACCGTTCAATAATTAAAATGTTCCCATATATGCTTCTAGCTTGTGCCAACAGGTCCTATCCCAGACAGCTCACAGGCAGGGGATCTTTCCTAAAAGGCAGCGCTGATGCAATCTCCCTGACATTTTGGAGGCTAAGCAGTTTAATACAGGTTAATAACATCGCCATGGCCAAGCCCTGCCAGTTGCTCTCAGGGTCAGGGAATGAGCCTGAGGTTGCGGGGGTAGAAGTTGCCATACCAGGACTCCCCTCTCAAAATCCATTACTTGCCTCAGTTTTTAAGATATTTGGAACTGGATTCCATCCCTGAAACTCAGAGGGAGAAAAAACCCACCACCTCAAGCCCCTCATACTTTTTATTGAAGAGAATGCACCACTCTAGACCAAGAGAGAGCTACTGAGCATGGGAGATGAGACTGTTTGACTGCTATTGTCTGAAATCTCCTTCACAGAGTGACTTCATGTCAAAATAAGGATGCTCTTGTGCTGTCACTTTGGCGTGTTGATCAGCAAATACGGGTTCAATGCTTAAGGCTCGGGCTCAGAGGCTTATAATCTGTTTTTTACCCCTTGTTTTGATAACACCTCTGTCTTACTGACTACAGGGCCTTAACCACGAGTGGTAAGTATGACTAGTAACTAGCAAGTTGTAGATCTGGTCACATACTCCAGGGCTGGTAGAGCACAACAGAAGGATTTCTTCCAGAGCAATTTTTAATTCTTTGTTCACCAGAAACTGAAGAAAGCCAAGCAATAGTACTTTCATCTTTTTACTGAGATTAGATGAATCCAAGAGACTGCACTGTTAGGAAATTCTTCCTGTCACCCACCTATCTTTCTTCTCTCTGCTCAACCTCTGCCAATTGCTCCTGGTCATGTTTTATTGTATTAATCCTAAACTATTCCCTCTTTATTGCGAACACTCTGCAAATACATCTGGACAAAATTCACCCTTTCTTCTTCCCTCCCCACCCCCTCATCCTGTAGTCATGCTGTGGATATTTTATTAATTGACTTTCATCCTTAATCCCCTCCAGCTCCTTTCATTCCCCACCCTGTTCCTCTACCAGGTCCACTTTGGAGCGCTGTCTGTGTGACCACAGCTTCCCTGACTCGCCACTTTTACTTGGCTGCACGCAGACAGTCTTTCAACTTAACATGACAGTAATTTGGCTGGTAGGAGAGAAGATCTGGAAGCAGCACAAGAGGATGCTCTCAGTCTCTTGGGTTGCTCTGTTAAGTACGTAGCCCTCAAGAGGACAGGCTAACAGATGGCCTCTGTTACTCAGACTGCCAAGTATCCGTGATGTAAGTTGACTCCCAGTTCATGTAGATGAAGAATAAAGAAGGCAAAGAAAGATGACTTGCTTGAAAGAAACAGTTGATTGAGAAGTGCCCAGTCATTGATATGATTAATCTAAAACCCTTAAGCAATTTACTGGGGAAGACAAAGTTTAGGTCAGGGCTCAAACTTTTCCACAGTTCACCAGCAATGGTGCAGATGAACTCCTATTTGTACTCACTCCTTAACCACCTTATGATGCAAGGAGGAATGAGCTGTATTGAATACATTAGCTATCACAAATTATTAACATTTACATCGTGGCAGTATCCAAAAGGACTCAAATCAAACTACAGGCAATGTTGTGAGAAGCTCCATCCACCTGCACAACATTGACCCAAAGAGCTGGTAGTCCATATAATCAAGGTGAACACAGACTAGAAAGGGAATTGATTTGCCTAAGACCTCATGGATAACTGATCCAGTAAGACATCTATCACAGTTGTGTTCTGTTTTCTACCCAGTCCCCTTTTTGTTAAATTGGAATTATTCCCAACTCTTAATTTATTACAGACTTTTGTTATCATTATGAGAACGAGTAATCACATGCAAAGCCTGTAGGTAGCTGAAAGTCTTACAGTTTTCCCCTTCAATGGAACATGTGATTATTCTTTTTTTTTTTTTCCTATTTGGGAATGGTTGGGGGTTTTTTCTTCCTTCTTCTAAAACATGAATTATAAGACAGATATGAATTTTTAACAGCTCTCTGACGGAGCATTTCAGGATTTCTGCCTGTGTACTACTAAACTGAAATAGCAAAAACTGGATAATTGTTCAGGCTTGCACTTCAAAAAGAAAGTGAAATGTTGAGCAGGGCACTGAGAAAGGAAGATGAGCATGAGAAGATGAGCATGAGTAGAGTTTAGATCACTAAAAGCTTTTTCAGCTCCCTTTCTTTTTATGACAGGAATTCACAAGTGTCCTCCCTGGGTAACAGAAGTGGTGGTGGTACTTGGCTGAGCAATATTTCTCCACTGGATCCCTTCAGCTGCCAGCTGATCAAAGGCAGGAACAATTACGGCTTGGGGAGGCGTGTGCAGCAGCACAAGTGAGCTGGGACAGCACTTGAGAACTGTATGACTATCAAAGCTGATGGGAAAGATCTGGCTGTATCCCAGGATAGGGTTATTGCAAAGGTGGGATATGAGGCAGTTACAATAGGAGGCTGAACTCTCCAAAACCATTTTCTATCCCTCCAGAAATTTAAAACAAAAAATATCAAAAGTGGCATTCTGTTGCAAATTTATAGTAGACATGATTTACTGGAAGTGTGAAGAGATACAAGCAAGGAGGACATGTACCCTGTGTTGTAAGATGTGGTTATATCCACAGACATAGACAGATCTTCTCCAACAAAACCAGGTCTCATCCACTTGGTGTGTAAGCACTCAGACACCAACCTGTGGCTATGTGGCTACACCTCTTCTGATAAGCTAACTGGTCCTGTGGCCTGCCCTCTGGCCTTGAGGCTGCTGGCATGGCCTGGCCATACCAGTATGATCAAACTTCTTCAGCCTCCAAAACAGCATGGGGACATCTAAACTGTGCTATTGAAAATGGTCCCTTGGGTTGTGTTGACCTCTGAATTGTAGTAAGTACCAGTAAGTAAGTACATAGTAAGTACAATAAGTAGAAGCCCAAAGGGCAGTTCAGCTGACCAGCCCCTAAGAGAAAAATCAAAGAAACAGAGGCATCTAGTGTTTCTTAAAATCTCCCAAGCAATCAAAAATATTGATGTGAGATGCCAGATCTGACAGTGCCTCCAGGAGATCCTTGCCCTTCTGCCATTGAGTAACAAGCCAAGGGAAGTACCAGAGGGCATTTTAAGTGGCACTAGACACCTCTCCATGGAATCAAGGACACAGGTTTCCATCAGCTGTAATGGGACACATTGCCAGTGTCTACATGGTGACCACACATGTTTTTCAGGACAATATCTAAGTTTATATGTATTCAAGCCAATTTGAATTCACTCATCTTGAATTTCTGGCTCATTCTCCAAATCTGGCTCACCCACCTTATCAGTTTCTACGACTACCTGAAAAGAAGTTGTAGTGAGGTGGGGTTCAGTTTATTCTCCCAAGTAACGAGCGATAGGATGAGAAGAAATGGCCTCAAGTTTCACCAGGAGGGGTTTAGATTGGATATTAGGAGATATTTTTTAACTGAAAGGGTTGTCAAGCATTGGAACAGGCTGCCCAGGGAAGTGGTTGAGTTACCATCTCCGGAGGTATTTAAAAGATGTGTGGATGTGTTGCTTAGGGACATGGTTTAGTGGTGGACTTGGCAGTGCTATGTTTGTGGCTGGTCTCAATTATCTTAAAGGTCCTTTCCAACCTAAATGATTCTATGATTCTATGATCTTTTTTTTGATTGCTGAATAAGCTCTGAGAGCTACTTCACAGATTTACTGTAGCCCCTTTCTCCCATAAAGTAATTTGTTCTTTTATGCTTTGAATCATGATTAAGACAACAAACAAATGGGTTTTCATTTCCATCTATAAACAGTGGTATTATCGTAAGTGCTCATTGAAATCAAAAGAAAACTGGCATCTTAACTCTGAAAAAGCAATTACCCAGCTGCCAAAAAGTTCTGCTACTCACAATAACAAAAGTTTATTTTTGAGTCTCAGATCTCCCTTGTACCATTGCCTGATCCCATCATGTTGATGGGAAACCATAACTGTATAGACTGAAACAGTTTGTTTAAGTTGTGAGACTGTGTCAGTCTTAATAAAGTTTGATGATCTGAATTGACAAAATTCACCTTTTAGCAAGCAAAGAACAGCAAAATGCAAGACCAGAAAGCCCTGATGAGATGGGTAACAAAGGCATGGCTCCAACAGAGTGGCAGAAACATAACTACTGGAAAGTTTTCTTTTAATTAAATACATCATGAACTTATTATACCTTCTATGCAATACAGCTGTTCATGGCATTAGAGCTGGGCCCATGAAATCATAAAATGTTGAATCCAGTTTACATGAATCTGATAATTTATGAAACTAACATAGCAACGAAATCAGATGGCAAAGGTTTTCACCTTAGACCTGAAAATCTACCCTATTCACGAGCTTTTATTCTTTGGGAGCATTTGGGGAGATCTCTCACAATGAACATAAAAGGAAACACTCTCAGAATTTGACATAAAGTCTAATTAAATTCAAACTCTCTTATTTTTTTAAAGTCTGCATCTTATTAACAATTGAGGTGTTTCTCTCACTATCTGGAAGTATTTTATAGGTCAGCATTCAGAAAATCTTGGCAAAATTTGCAATTTGCCCACTAAATCTCTGACTGTCTGGGGCTTGGCCATTGATCTCATTTTGAACATCAGTGCCCACCTTGAGTTGGATTCTTATTTCTACGAAGGCCAGTTTATATCCCCCTGGTAATTTGAAGAGTGACAAAATAGCAATACATCACAGCCTCCACCTAAAGGTCCATTTAACACTGCCAGAATTGCCTCTGGACATGAATCAAGACTATAGATAGGAAACCAAGGTTATCCAAGATAAGCAGCTTGCTGGGGACTTCAGAAAGAAAATGAACTTGGGCAGTCCATATCTAAATTAATAAATAAAATAAACCAAAGACTGTCCTCTGGCCTGGAGACAAAGTGGTATGTATAATTCCCATAGCTGTCCACACAACTAAGTTCTCCTCTCCAGAAACATGATGACTGCATCCAAACTGATAGCTGGGAACGGTCCCTCTGCTACCTCATGGTTTATGCCTGAGAAGTATCTGGGCGAGAACAAGTAGCCAGAACAAAACCAGTGACAGAGAGCACATGGACATCAACACGGACTAATGTACACCAGTTCTCAGGCTTTTGACCTACTTCACGACCCAGCAGGGAGTCAAGAGTCTTGGGACTGTGTTCAGACCCAGCAACTCTCAATATAAGCAACATCCATGCTGATTTTTTGGAAGTGGAATGGTTACTTACAAATGAAGAGACATACGGTGGAAAACAAGGTCGCTGCCACAAGCACTACCACCAGAAGCTTGACTAAAGTTGACACTGGCTGTGCAAGATACTGCAAGGATATCTGTGGTAGGGAGGAGATGACTTCCTTTCTGCCCCGTGACAGAGCCGTCGAGATCCTCAAGGATGGCAGAGTGAGGAAAGGGGAAGGACACTTGGAAAGGTGAGTTGATGAAGGTCAGATGTTCAGCTCTCACTGTAAACCCACCTAGGGGAACAAGCAGCATTTCAGAAACAGACTAATCTCTTCAAATAACAGGCCTGAAGACATCTCTGGAGAAAAAGAGACTAGCTTCATTTCACCTCTGTTTTGGAAAAATGTCTGCTGAGTCAACAAGAAGGGGAGATTCAGAAAAATAAATAAATAAATAGAGACGGTTGTAGGAATTGCCATTGCTGTGCTATGGCCAGGTCCAACCCGTCCAGGAGCCTGTTGTGACAGGACTTAGGGTTACAGATGCCTCTGATCCAGGTGCTGCTCCTGGCCCTACAAGCACCTCCTCAGTGACTCCAAATGCTTCTTCACAAGTCCCACTGTCAAGAGTTACAGTCCCCAAAACGGTGATTCTTATAGATCTTTTCTGCCTTGTTTATAAGATAAATTCTTCAGAGATAAGGATTATGTGTGTGTAAATATACTTGTGTGCATATGTACAGCACCTGGCACAATAAAGCCTTGGCTGAAAAGTGTGGCTGGAGGATCTTTTCATTACAGTAATGCAGATAGCTACAAAAACGAGGAATATTCATACAGGTTAAAGCACAGGAAGTTTTTGAACACATTAATATTTCCAGAAACGTCAGAAAATCATTGCCCCATGGACCGTAACAAGTCAGCTTTGACATGAGTGTTCATGCACCACATTGGTTACTATTTGATTACCCTATTCTTAGTTGTAGCCTCTCTGAGTCAGACTTTACTATTCCTCCTGTCCTTTGATCTCACCACCTGAAGTCTTTTTCTCTGTTATGTTATTTTAGGGCAGTATTCATTTATATATAAATATATTTAAGAGGTAATTGCAGTTGGAACATTCTTCAAAGAGCCTTTGGGTGCCTCTTCAAAGCTCAAAAGGATGCTTAGTTTACACATTATCTCAGGCAAATTCACCTAAGGCTGGCTTGAGGTAGGAGCTTGGTGAAATTCTGTGAGTTGTGTCACAGCTATTAAAGAAATCATCGCTCTTGAAATTTTACCTCCCAAAATGCAGAAGCAGAAACAAGTCAGTGTATAAAACCCCTTCCCATTGAGAAAATTAAATCAGTGCAAAAATAAGGCTACCTTTGTTTTAAAAATATGTGTGATATGTGGCTTCAACCAAGTGATGCAGGTATTTCCAAGGGAGCCTGGAGAGAACCTGCAACCTCAGCCCGTGCAGAGCAGAGCAGCTAAAGGGTCTGGTTCAGCCCACCAGCAATATCAGCAAAATGCACACACTAAAGATGGTGTGTATTGCTGAGGACTGGTTGTTATGCATATTCCTACAATCCCAGCTCAGGGATTTTCTCAGTTCATCTGAGCTGCACACCAAGCACAGCATTTATCTGGCATATCATCTCATGCCCCACCTCTCTGTGAATGAGGAAGAACTGTTATCAATCAGCACAGCATTTATCTGGCATATCATCTCATGTCCCACCTCTCTGTGAATGGGGAAGAACTGTTATCAATATGTCCCAGCTGGGGAAGTGAAACATAAAGAGTGACACTTTTTAAAACTATTAATACAGTGCAACCTAAGGAGAGCAGGTATGCAAATACCTCAAAACCTAGCTCTTGATAATTCACCTATAGCAAACACAGTGACAAGATTACAGAAGAAAAACTGGGCCAGTACTTTTCATCCTTATAGAATCGCAGAATTAATTATATGGTGCTTTTTGTGGGATTCAGCTGAAATATCTATCAATGGTTGTCTGTGGAAACAATGAACTTCTAAACATCTGAATCTGAAATGGGAGGAAGCCAGGGACTGTGGAAACCCTGCTAAATAAGTGTAAATCAGACTCACCCTGCCCTTGGTAACAGCCAGAACAAGTCCTGATCGCTGTGCAAGTGTTCGCATCAAAGTTCCTGAAAGCTGTGTTGGAGATGAATAGCTGGTATCTTTGGGGAGTTTTTAGTCCTGCTGACATACACGTCCTATCCTGCAACGGAGAAATGAAGAGCGCTGGGAAGCATATCAGCATGTGAATCTCCAAGTCTAATGAGTCCAAGATGCAGCAGCTAGGACACAAGGATGTGATTGCACTCAAGCCCATGGTTGTGGGGCAATGTACGCTGTTTGAAGGACAGATCTAAAGCTGTTGCTTTGCAAATTCTGGCAAGTAACATCTGTTTAATTCACCATTTGCTGTATGTGATAGTATTATATCCAGGGCAGTGATCTCCTTGTTTGCTTTGTCCCACTTGTTTCATAGTAGTTAAGCTTGGACATTTGAAGGGAAAGGAAATTGCACATTCCCTGGGAAGAAAGAATCCACCTGGAAGGCACAGTGAGCAGATTTGTTTACAGTCTCTTTTACTTTACCTTGTCTTGTCCAGCAGGTAGGAAATTTCCCTACTCTACAAAGCTAATCATTCTAATTCTGTTCTAAGAAAAACCTGACTGCTGAGATTCAAAGCCCTTTTGTGTGATTGGGGATGGGGGAAGCATTTAAGCTAGGCTCTCTTCAAAGCTCTAGTTGACTTCAGGGTCCATCAGAGCAACAAGTGGAAAGGAAGAGCAAAACGCAGAAGTGATGGGAAATACAGTGGACAAACTAGATTTTGTGGTGATTGTGGGCCATGACAGAGGGGAAGTGTATATCTCTCTGCCAATTTATCTTGGAGACAGGCTGGGAAGAAGGATGTACTCAGAGCTAGTGGGCATCCTGGAGGAGGAAGGGCTGGCAGGAATGTGTGCTACTGTGTCTGAGGCCAATAAACATTTTGGAGTACAACTCTCAAAAGCTGTAGTAGAGAATTAATTGAGAAATCCACCCTTCGTGAAACTGTACAGCACTAGTGTGGCCAGCAGGAGCAGGGCAGGGATCGTGCCCCTGTACTCGGCACTGGTGAGGCCGCACCTTGAATCCTGTGTTCAGTGTTGGGCCCCTCACGACAAGAAGGACGTTGAGGTGCTGGAGCGTGTCCAGAGAAGGGCAACGAAGCTGGTGAGGGGTCTGGAGCACAAGTTTGATGAGGCGCAGCTGAGGGAACTGGGGGCGCTCAGTCTGGAGAAGAGGAGGCTGAGGGGAGACCTTATCGCTCTCTACAACTACCTGAAAGGGGGTTGTGGTGAGGTGGGTGTTGGACTCTTCTCCCAAGCACCTAGCAATAGAATGAGAGGAAATGGCCTCAAGTTGCACCAGGGGAGGTTTAGATTAGATATTAGGAAAAATTTCTTTATGGAGAGTGCTGAGACATTGGAACAGGCTGCCCAGGGAGGTGGTGGAGTCACCACCACTGGAAGTGTTCAAAAAATGTATGGATGTGGACATTGTTTAGTGGACATGGTGGTGTTGGGTTAATGGTTGGACTTGATGATCTTAAAGGTCTTTTCCAACCTTAATGAATCTGTGATTCTATGAAAACATCCCCTTTTAATTGAAAATGTAGAATGAAGTAGACTTTTATAAATAGTTTATGACTTCAAAGAGATGGTGTTATCTTCAGTCTCATTAAGAGACAGTAGATCCATCACCTTTTTTACTCTGAGGCCAAAATGTCTGGGGCGATGGTTGAGCCATCTTATTCCAAGTCACTGCTAAGCAAAAATCCCCGTCTTCCGGTAACAAATAGATCAGAAAGACTGTATTGGGCTTTTGTTTACACCTGCTTGGTCTTTCATCACACCCCCCTTTCTATCTTTTTTTTTTTTAGTTAATTTATTTTATTTGAATATATAACAAGCAGAGAAAGGGTATGAGGCTATAATTCTTCTCTAGTGTGTGTCACCTTGTCCCAGATCTTCTGCTTTTTCAGGAAGAAATGCTTCTCCTCAAATAGCTCCACAACGACAATGAGTTGCTTTATGAAAGCATGGAAGAGGTTTGCTGAATGTCTAGGAAGCTAACAAAGTCTTTCCCTTAGCTTTTACAGGCCCTGAATTTAGCCCTGCCACTAATGTTTTAATTGATCAAAGCCCCAGTTTTTAAATGCCCTGATATCTCCAGAAAACAATCTTGTTTTAAAGCACTTCTTTCAAAAACTGGAAGGGCTAGCAGAGGGGAATATCCAAGGTTCCCACTAAATTAATGTCATAAAGTTTTAATTGATATTAAAAAGACATCATTATTAAAGGGAGAATTACATAAATTAAGATGTAAATTATGACAAGGAGGCTCTTATCATGAGATAATCAAAGATAATCACCCCCCTGGGGTACTGCAAGAAACAAGGCACAGCTGAGCGCCTCTAAATCTCTTAACAAGTACAACATTGGAGTCCTTCCATGGATCCTGCAAAGCAAAAACAAAGCCATCCACCCTTTGGTGCCTGCGAGAAATTCATTGCATCACTGGGAACATGTTAGGCTGGACTAGTGAAGCCAGGATTTTATCTGAACTACATACTTTCAGTAGACATACTACACAGGTTTCTTTCTGTAAGCTTCTAAAGAAAACTCGTTTAAAACTTTCTCTGCCAGTCAGAGAGAAAATTAATTTCATAAACAGCAATAGAAAACTAAGCAGGGCAAAAAAGACCTCAAAATCGAGAACAAGCAGCTGTGGCCAGTTGTAACTAAAATTCCCTTGTTATCCATGTTTGTAATCTGTTAACAACCTAGTAGCACCCAAAGGACTTTATCCAGCTGCCTAAAGGAATAATGGAAGAAGATGATTGCTGCGTAAATAAAAATGTTACATTTTGACAATGTTCTTCATTCTCAAGTAAAAAAATAGCACTCTGTGTTCCAGGTGGACCAATGATGTTATGAGAGAGCAGAGGAAAACGAAGCGTTAACTAGAATAGAAATAAAATCTGATGTTCCCTCTCCTTATTCTCAAGTCACTAAACTAAACCCAGTTGTATATGGTTAAATGGTGTCTATTATGGTAAAATATGTATCGGAATTTATGTTAGAAAAGCTTGTTTAAGCAAAAATTATGATTTCTGTCAAAAATTCAAGCTCTGTGAAATTACAAGTTTTTCTGAGACCATGTCAATCTTAGAAAAAAACACAAATAGGGAAAAAAATAACACTTATGTTACTAAAATGCTTCAGCTTGTAAGTTGAACAGAAGTGTGAATTTGTTTTTACTTTTGAATGTTGTTTTATAAAGAGTATATATGCATATGCATCATAATATAAAATCTTTTAATAGTCCAAATTCAAAGAGAGAAATCTGAGCCCTTGTTTCAAATTTTTAAAAAAAAATCTTCAAAACTTCCATATGAAAAAAAAAAAGACATTTGGAAAAAATGTTGAATTTTCCTGCAGAATGCAATCTCCGGTTTCTCAACAGCTGATGTTTATTCAGCTCTACCATCAGCTGGTATGAACGGAGCGCCTGAAAAACTATGCAGGATACAGCTGACCAAATGCTATTTCCCTTGTGCTGCTGCCAGCAGAAACAGCAAAACCCTTGGTTGCAGCAGGTTGGGAGGGCGGTACTGATGTTCCAGGTTTCTCTGCTTCATCACCAAATCAATGTCCCTTGCAGGTGCTGCTGCTGAAGGCATCATCTTTCCAAGGAGTGGAAGACAGCTAGGGGACTAAGCAAACAGATCAGTGGCCAGACCTCATCCTGAAGCTGGGCCTAAGTATTTAGCTTTACGTACAACCTATTTAAAAACCAAGCCTTACCCAAGCTGCCAGAGAGCAGGAGCTGTTCTTCAGGTTGCTTTCTTATTTCTCCAAATTCTTTGAAGTGTTGCTGTGCAATTCCAGAGACATTGAAATAATTCCTGCAGTACTTACCTTTTGCCCAATGTGTCCGATTAAAACACTATCAGCTACAGAAGTGTTTCCCAGGCTTTCTACAATGTCAATGCCAAAGTCTTTGCAAGCATAAATCCAGAAACGTTGGAGTTCAAGGTTGCTGCTACTAAAAATCTATATAAAAGCATAATAAAGGAATAGTAATTTTTTTTAAAAAAGATTGTGATGTATAACTGCTTTATTTGCAATACAGTAGACAGGGGAATTGCCAAAACACATAAAAGTGAATATTGAATATTTATTTAGAATTTGAGCATCTCCCCTTAATTTGTTATTTCTGCTTTTAATTGATAATACAAAAATCTTTACATTCTGCCAACCTATTTTCATGGTAAAAGAAAACAGTATGAATGAAAATCAGAACTGAGAATCAGCAACAGACAGGGTAAAAGTGCTCTAAATATTTTGTGGTTTATTACTGGAAAGAATAGCAGGGTAAAGGAGTTAATGTCTGTAGCAGAAAGAAGCCTTGAAAATAACCATAAGTATTGATTCCAGTCACCTAACAGCAAGAAGACTGTTAGTAGAGGGAACCCATGGAAAAAAACAGAATAAACTTAGTCACTCATGTATGCTAGGTCAGTAACATACAAAGAAATAACAAGTTAGGCAGAAAAAAACACAAAAACAAAACTGCAAAACATCCTTTTGCTTTATTTCTTTTCATAGGAATAAGCTTTTCCAGAAAGAGAATGCACCAGTCTGAAAATAAACACACTGAAAAATTGGATGCCTTCAGAGGAAGAGTGATAGGATGGGTTGGACTAGAAAACATGCCTTACAGAAAAACACATGAAAGCTGTTGAGGTCATCAGATGGGGGGGTAAGAGGATCACAGCCTTTTAAGCAGTAGTATGGGAAGTAAGTATCAGATAATAAAGGGTGTTGTGGGTATTCTAATCAGATTAGGTGGTAGAGAGCTACAATAGCTGGGAAGTGAAGCTAGACAAAATCAAACCGAAAAAAAAAGTGCACATTCTTAACACAGATGAAAAATTTCCCATGGAAACCATTAACCCTATGCAGGTAACAAGTCCTCTACCAACTGCAATCTTTACGAACAGCTCGGATCCACTGGGAGGATTTCTTTGGCTGCATGATCTAGTGGAAGATGTCCCTGCCCACGGCAGGGGGGTTGGAACTAGATGTTCTTTAAGGTCCCTTCCAACCCAAACCGTTATGAGATTCTATGGTTCTATGGTTATAGTGGCAGGCAGATGTTAGATGACTACAGAGGACACCAGCTCTTGATGGAAGTAGCACTGATTCTGCATTGAAGCAGTAAGAAGAGCTCACACAAATTGTCTTTCTGGCTTTATCACCAAAATAGGAGCCTCCAGCTGAGGGACATGGACATACAGGTACAAGAGCTTTACCGTAACTACGACCTATTGCAGCTTTAAATATGAAGTCAGTGTAGAGGTGATATATTTGTCAGGATCCTGAGTATCACAGAGGACAGTCAGGACAAACATACCTGTGCTCCACCTTGGCTGCTCCAAGCTGTGAAGTTGTTGAACTGAACATGTCTCTTTGGGCTCTCTGGCAGATATTCTGGGTACACCAGCAACCCATACCTGTTTAGGAAAGAAAGCAAAGGAGACTGTTTCTTTAGAGTGCATGTACTCATGAGCAGATTTTCCTATTCATTTCCTGTCATCATTTTGATATCTAAAATCTTAAATCTGTAACAGTTCTCTGCATGAGACTTTGTCATTTAATCCAAAATCAAAAACTGGTGGATAGCACTATTTATTTTAGGCATCCAATCATGCCAGAGAGAATACTTAACATTTCTTTTCAACTATTTTCAGAATTAGCCACATCAGGGCTAACAGCCCGTGTGCAGTACCACTGACAGGTGCTCGCTGCCAAACACCCCCACCATGCTCATCGAGTTTTCAACCACCATCACCTTCAGATAAGCCTGACATGAACCCGGACAGGTAAGACTTTTCTGTATCTTGGATTCAGCCAACTTCGATTACATTCCAAATTTACGCGGTCCTGAATGTAGCCTTTGGTTTGACCTTCTCAAGGATTTTAAAACCAGATTAATACCCGGATTTCCTCAAAATTCAGGTGACTCCACCTACTGACTTTTAGCACAACGTCATTTTTTACTGTCAATTCTGTTTTAGGGAAGTACAGGCAAAACCTCTAGTGAATAGCCGTTCCTGGACGCTACAGGAGCAACTGTTATATGTAATGTCTGACATATATACAGCACCTTTTATCCTGTTGGACTGCAAAGTGATTAGTCTCTTCAATCTACTTAATCAGAGGCCAAATTTGAATAGTTGAGTGTTCATGCACTATGATATAAAACATCTGGAGGTAAGAAATGCCACTCCAGGTTGTGTAAGCCAGTGTCAAGTCTCTAATGGTGGCCTGCAGGAGATGTTAAAGGAAGAGTGTAAGAAAGAAATCGTGCATTTGTTCTCCTGCATGCCACCCTCTTCTGCTCAAAATGTCTGGTATATGTGAAAATGAGCTTTTAATTCAACACATGAGCTCATGCTTCAGTGCTTTGCTGTTACATGGTTGACGAGGAAATGTGTTAAATGTGGCATCTTAAACTACATCAGGATCATTTAAACAAGGGGGTAAAGTGGAGGAGCTTGTTAATAGCATTGGGAAATGCTGCAAGTTAAAAAATTGGGCTTGTGAATGAAGAAGAAAAAACTTTACTGAAATTACTAAGGAAACCATTCAGGAGCAGGTCCTGAAAAACAGCCCCAACAACGTCGCTGTCAAACACTGACTCTGCTCTGCTGTGGAGAACTCTGCTTACAAGAGCAAGCCCTAAAAGGGTGCAAAATCGGGAAAAAACAATCCTGAAAGGAGAGGCAAAGCATTTTCTGCTCATGACTGCTGTTATAGTTAGCATTACCATGCACTGAAGGAAAACCTCTTTAAGGAAAAATCCCCAAGTACCTTGTGCAGGAATGAGCTACGTTCTCACTGAAGGACAGGAGAGGCATTTTGGATGGTCCCTCAGGGGAGAGGTGAAAGAAATAGCCATATCCAGCAGCACACACTGTGTTACCCTGCAGAAAAGCATATATGACTGTGAAAAATGATTACCACAGATTTCTGGAAATCAAAATAAACTTAAGAAAAAGCCAAATTAAAATCCCAGCTGAGGTCCATTCAAATTCTGGTAAGTCTGGCTGGTAGAAGCTGGTACCTTGTTTCTGTGTTCTCAATCTCATCCTTTGGGTTTTTGCTCTGTCCTTGGGTCAGTCTCAAAAAAAACTGTTCTCAAGCTGAGCAACAACAGTTGGTGAAGCAATAGAAACAAATGACAGAAAAATATATTGCCATAATTCTTCAAGAAGTAGCTAAGAAAAAAAGTGTGTGGAAAACCTCTTATCCCTATAAAATCCATTCTAAGTAGGAAGGCAATGTCATGAAAGAAAGGTAAATCACAAACTACTCAGTTTATTGATTTACTTCCCAACCTGTATCTTTCTGGATATCTCCCAGAGCAAATACAGCAAATGGAAATCACATTGACATGAAAAAGTGACCCCCTAAAAGTCAAGGGGGGTCAAGAAAAGAGAGAATTACGTCTTCAGCATATGTCAGTGGCTGAACAACTAAACTTACCCAGACCTGTGGTAAATCACTTGTTTTGGATTCATTTTAATAGTATAAGTGAATAACCATAGGAAGATGTGCTGTAAGTTGTCAATACCCCTTAATGAAGAAATTCTGGAGTTGCATTCTCTGTATTATTGCAAGAGGTGAAATAAGTGAACATAAGATTTGCGTGGTCTGAGGAGTTTGGTACTTAAGTAGTTCGTAGCAGGTGGGTTATGTGGGTTATATACAGTGGGTTAGGAGCTTTTGTACTCTAGGGATAAACCCTCCTCTTACTTGCTTCATTTGCACAGCAGCCAAAGCTAGACGGTTTTGGGTGGTGCCCATACAGCTACGTTTTCATGTGTACACCTGGGCATGATCCCTCTCACTTATCTTAGATGTGTAAAAATTTGATGCTGAAGTCCAGGCTGGTAAACAAAGGCTCCCTTTCCAGGAAAAAATAAGGTGTAGGCATGTCCAGAGGGCAATTCTTCTGGTCTATCGTTAGATAAGAGTAACTGCTCTCTGGAGGTATCTAGTTTTCTAAGGGGAACCTAAGATGAGCTTTCTTGCACCTGTAGGAAGAGCTTGTTCTCTAAGATGGGGACTGACACCCATCACTACCATTGGTAGGTCACAGTGTGAAAACACTAATGACTTTTTGGTCCCTGACAGTGCAAATCAGAGCTGAGCCTGGTGACCTAGAGGTGAAAGCCTCCATACACCAACTACTTTCTTCTGCCCCATCCGAGTGTGTTCCCCGCAGTCGTGATCTCTGACATCTGTCAAGCAACAAAGAAGTATCAATACCCAAAGCACTGCTTTCTCTCTCTCCTGGTAAAACTGCTGTGTTTTCTGAAAGTGCAGCCACAGACCCTTTTCCTTTAACAAAATAGTTCTGCAGTCCAGTCACATTACTTCCAGGATCTTTTACTTGCGACTCCAATCATGCATTCTACAGATGATTCATAAGGAAAAAACCTGCATATTTATTCAGCCAGATAGTGGCTGGAGGGCAGGGGTTTTAGGCAAGCAGGGAATTTTGTGTGGAAATCAATTCTTTGTGGAAGTCAGTATATTACGAATGTCCGTGCAACCAAAATTCCAGAGAGAAATTACCTCCCCGAGCATGCCAAATACCTGGAGGTATGCATCACAAGTCACTAAAATAAAGTGGCTGACGTTTTAAGTGTCTCTTAACCGTACAACATTGCTAATGTAAATATTTCATGAATTACTTTTAGATAGCTGCAGCTCGAACTGTTGACCTTAAAGATGACGTTAAACCTCCGGGGAGCGTGCCCAGCACCGCTCCCCCAGTTTCAGAACCTGGCAGGATGCAAGGATTACCCCCAGTGGGCTTGCTTCAACATGCGCTCACCTTGCAGAAGGTTTTAGAAAAGATCTCAGGAGGGATGAAATGGTGAGAAACAGCAGATGCAGCCTCACTTCTTCAGTACTGTGGAGAATGGCTGGGTTGGGTGATACTGGGAAACAAATTCATTCACCAACAGCGTGACCATCAGTCACCCCTCTGACATGGAAACACAGGCTGGTCTCCACCCCGTTCATTCATTTAAACTGTTTCCCAGTCCTCAACGCCATGACAAGAAAGGAAAGGGAGGATGCTTGTTGAATTTCTTCAAACCAGTCTGTATGTTGTTATGCATGAGCACTGCGTGTTGGCTCTGGGATTTAAGGTCATTGAATGTTTATGAATAGGAAGTTCCTGCAAAAGGTCCAAGACCCCTGAGCCCAAGGGAACCAAGAGAAGAAGATTAAAAACTGGGTTTTTTTTCCCCCTCAACACAAAAATAAAAACAGGGACACAGGGCATGCACTTCAGTGACAGAAGAGCCAGTATCAAAGAGGGGCATCTTCAGCTCCTCATCCTGACAGCATTTAAAAGGCAAGAAACCAGCCTGCTAATGAAATTGTCTTTTGACACTAAAAAGCGGTAAGCAGAGCTTCCATACTTAAAAAAATAACACTTGTAATAATCATTTTGCACTTATACCATATGAGTATTAAATTTTATCTAACAACTTGATTCACAAATGTGCTTAAGAGCTTAAGTCACAGAATCACAGAATCAC
>NW_010549638.1:103385-109569 GCF_000687285.1 Phaethon lepturus | reverse complement strand
AACCTAGTGTTTCTGTGATTCTGTGAACTGCTAGTGTCTTCTCTGTGGACCAGGGCAGTATCTCAGCTTGTCTCCTCTTACACATTCCCAGTTTCACAGTCAGAGACTGACCAGAGCCTTCCCAACAGTTCCCATGACTCCCAGAGAACAGTCTCTGGGATGTGTTTATTCTAGTAGTATAGATGTAAAATGGTTAGGTGAATCACTGAAGGCATCTACCACTACTTTGTGATCCATTTCAAGAAGCTCGCAAGCAAGCAAATAACATGCATCAAGAAGTGAAAATGAAGAAATTTTTTTTCCTTCATAGACTATATAAAAAAATTTTGGCCCATTTAAAACACACATCCTCAATTATCTCACTGTAAAAAGATAGTGGTCTTATGATCAAGTGATCATTGCAAAGACTTGATTTTTACTACGGAGAAAAGGGGGTTTGCTGGTATAGAACTCTTTCTCAAACAAAGTAAGGTATTCTGTAAGGAAAACTAATATAACAAAAGGAAAGAGCCTATTTAACTACAGCTATATGAGGGATTTTGTCAGTATAGTTATTCTGTAACAGAACTTAACTATGAAATCCCCTCTCCCAATGATTGCCACATAACCATCTCTTTGAACAGTATGAGCAAAAATTTGCTATGCAACCTCTTCTAATGACAACTATGGGAAACAGCAGAGACATCAGACACTTCACCTGCTTACCTCTCCCCATATATCCCACAGGTGCCAAAACGCTCAAAAATTTCCTTTCCCTGATGTCAAAACAAATATGAAAAAGGATTTTCACAAAGACAAAAGAAACACGGAAGGGAAAGTGGGGCTGCTTTTGGTGGATACAATAGATAATTCAGATGTGATCGGAAAAAAAAAAAATTAGTTTTAGAACCTAACTCTGTTTTCAGCATGAATGACACTGCTGAACAGGGAGGGAAAGGCACAACAGGTGATGTGAACAAGAGTAGGACAACTATCTACCGAAATGTAAGCAGAGCTGAACAAGCTAAATACACTCAAATCAGAGCCCTGACAATTCTCTGGCAGCATTTGAGAAATACATGAAAAAGCTGTATGCCATGGTGCCAGCAGTAGTAGAGGACTGGACACGGTGACCCCCGGGGTCCTTTCCAAGCCTACATTTAAATTCTCTTCACACAGAATCCCCTCTGTGTCTATGATCATTCACGCAGCTTTTCTGTGCACCATTTCTACATCTACTATATTGAAGACGCAGTTATCACACTGTGCAACACTTGGGCACACTGTAGATTTACACACAGATCTAATTTTTTTAATTTTAAGTTTTCTTTAAAGTAACATCCTATTTATCTCCTTGATCGCTATTAAGGATTGAGCTGATGTTTTCCAAGAACACAATGACACGAAGATATTTTTCCTGAATGGTTACATCTCTGTAGATGCACAGGTACGCTTCTTTTCTCTATACGTTACTTCACAGTTGTATAGACTAGGTGAGAAAAATGGAGAAGAATACTCAGAGCCCGTTTTAATTTTGACTACCTTGAAAATTCCTTTTAGGTAAAGTTTTTAATCTCTCCTTTATTTCCAAAACATTAGTAGATAATTTAACAGTAGAAATACCAGCAGAGATTCTTGTAGCCTGGTGACTTTCCTGCAACTGGAAAATGGACGATTCCATTCCTAGCATCTGTTTTATTAACCTTTAAATAATTAGAGCCATAACCAGTTCAAAACTACAGGAGCACTTTCCCTTTTATTTCTTGAGAATTCAGGGGGTCTGATGGCCATTGGTAGGGGACGTTGGAGAAGTCCAGCTACACCTTATCAACTGAATCACCTCCACCCATGGACTTAAAAACACACAGATTTGTGACAGCTTCCTTCTACAAAATCCATTTTGACATTTACGCAATATTTACTGTATGCATTTAAGTCTTCATTTTAGTTTCCATAAATTTTGCCAAGGAAGGCTAGATTTACCAGTGTACATAGCTCTTTTAACATCAATCACATTTGACACCGTCACTTGCCACAGCAATTGTTTAATTCTTATCAGATAAAGCCATTAATTTGACAACTCCACATTTGTGACTCTTGGGTGGCTACTATGGCTACTGCCTATTTTTATTAACAGTATTATGCATTTTATCCAATTGTTCTAAACCTGTTCTGCTGACTCTTCAATTTAAAACACTTCTTTAGACTCTTTCAGAATGCTCCAGAAGAGAAAGCTCCCTGAGATCCTTTATAGTGAACAGCAAAGCAAAGATTTATTTAGCCTTTCTCTAACAGCCCTATTACTTTGAGTGTTCTTATTACACTGCAATCGCCTATCAAGCCTGCTGATGGACAGGCTTCCTACTCTTCCTGTGTTTCAAGAGGTTTTCTCATTGTTTCTGTGAGTTTAGCATGTTGTTCCTCAAAATTTATTTTACCTGCCTTGTTTAACTTGCTTTATTTAACTTGAATGTATGCTCTTTTCTATTTTCTCTGTTCAAACATGACCTCCACTTTCTGAAAGATGTCTTTTTACTTTTAACATCTCTCTGCTCTTCCATTGAACAATACCAGCTTTTCAGAGTTGTGCGCAAGCCTTTTGAGAGAAGAGCGATACATACTTCCTTGAGCTCATATTATGATGTCTTCTCACCAGCTGCATGTTTTCTGCAAGTGTCTTACTCTTTTAGCTGTTCCTTTGAACCACAAAATTGTAAGAATCATTCTTATATTTATGTATTCCACCTCACTGAGATTATTTTTGTTTGCACAGGGACAAGAAAATTGAATTTGTCCTGGTTACTGCACATTGCTCTGGGTTAAAACCAGTGTTTTCTTTTTCCTATTACAGTACGTTTTCCCACATCTGTATATCAGTTTCCCTGTGGTCTGCCACATCAGTTTCTTTCTCCTTCTTTTCTGATCCTACGTTTAGTGTCCTTGATACATCTCCATTTCTTCTGCAGAGAAACGCCCTTTCTTCCCTTGTACTTCACTGAGTACTCTTCTGGATAACAAGCATCTCAAACAAATACAAGTCTCTCTTCCAAATGAAGTTGTTCCATTTGCCAAGACAAGAGCAGCCCATATTTCCCAAACAGTATCCTCTGATTTTCTCAGCCAGCATTTTGATAAGGAAAATCTTCCAGACAATTTTAGGACTATGTTTCAGTCATCACTGTGCCATACTACTAATTACGAACACAGTCACCACAGATACCAACACTGCCACCTCCACATCTCTCAGAGAGAAGAAATGTATCCCCCTAGCCTTTCTCTTTCTTCGTTTCCCACAAAAGCACCGAAGTTCTCTGGAAGGGCAGTTTCTTCACACCTCCAGCATAGTTTGGATGACCAGTCTATGAAGATTATCTTCTGTAATGTTTTCTAAAAACCAGTGTAAGGAGGATGACTGACAGAGATGACTGATTTTCATCCAGACGATTCTAGCATTGTTCCATGCATTCTCATGCATTTATTAGGATTTCATTTCCTTCTGGAGCCCCAAGGGAAATTTCATAATCAGCACACCTGGTACATGTAGTATAAATAATTAAGGGAATGCCCTCTCTAACCACCAGAAAGGCTGTTCTGCTATAAGAAATGGCCTGGATCATAGCCTTATTAGAAGAAAGAATTAGGGTTATGAGATCCTCTCCATTTTCCGAGTCAAAAAAACTCATGAACACTTACTGAATCAGCTCTACCTGATCCGTAAAGGAACCTACTCAATCAGTATGTTTATGAGTTATTTCAATATTATTCTTCCTATGCTGTTAGCATAGATGGTACTTTATCACCATTTTTCTATCCCAGAATATAATTTATTGCTTGCCTTAACAGAAAGATCATGACACCAATGTAACTTACAACCACATCAAGAAGAGTACTTTATGTGACAAGTTTGGCAATAAATCAGCACTATATAAACTGGTTTGATGACAAAAATACTTAGGGCAAACCATGTTAAAGAGAACAGAGATCATGAGAAGCCCTGCATGTTTAGCTTTAGCTATTCAACAATTTGCAAGGGCAGCATAATTGTTACAGCCCAAGCTACGGTCTTTGGAGGTTTTCGCCGAGACACTAAGAGCACTGAAGTCCTCAAATTGGACCTTCTAAGAAAGAAATTATTGCAAATTACATTATTATTGCAAATGGATAAAATAGTTAACACCTCCCTTGCATTGCAGGACATGCAAATTCATGTCTGAAGGCTCATACTAACAAGTTGGTAGCATCTGCACAATTTTGATCTGAAAGGGTTTTTTTGTTTTGTTTTTCCTGAGGGCACAGTCCCCCAGTAGCTGGACTTTCACTTAAAGTGCTTTGTTTCTTTCTCTATTTTATGATCAGAACCCTTTGTTCTGAATTCTTTCTGCTACCTTTGATTAATTCCCTGCCTTAATATGTATTTAATACTTACACTACAGATACAAGAGGCATCAACAGTTCATTTAAATATGCATCTGATATGTAACTGAAAGAGCTTCAAACACTGAGATTTGCTCACCATCATTACTCCTATTTTCCAACACGTTAATTGCATATAGGTAGTCAAATCAAGAAAATCAGCTTTTCATTAAGGGCTATATTCTAAATTCTGATTTTTTTTTTAAACAGATAAAAAATACTAATGAATAATTTATGACCAAAAGATTAAATCTTATATGAACAAAACCAGGCATACATGCAACATTGTGTAAACATACGCCCACCCTTTCAACTTGCCCAGTTAGTTACCTTAGGTCCATCTAAGCACTTAAGCATTTTTATGAAGCAATCAAATATGAAAGACCCATAGCTGATTAAATCTATTGCTATTAGTTTAAGCAGGCCATATTTCAGTTCCATTTTTCAATGGGTTATGAACAAAAGCATATTCATTACCAGAATTTCTCCCTTTCTAGCAGCCCGATACTAGAGTTGGATCTGACTGAGCACCTCCCTACATCTGTATGTTGCTTCAACAGGACTCTGCTCCGATGCATGGGTCCTCTAGAACCAGAGACTTCAGTTGTAGCATGATAAAACATTGCAGGATTAGAGTAGTTTTCCTAAGACAAATAAAAAAAGACCCATCTTTATCTTCTAAGTTTGTTTGTATTGATAACATCAAGACCTTACCCCTCAATTTAGAAAAAGACAAGCAGGAAGCAGTTATCAAAGTGGAGGGATCCAGGCTTCCTACACTAATGTTCAGTATTTAGTTTCAGTGCTGCCCTCTTCTTATCCTACCCAGAGCAGCAGGATACATGGGATCTGATTAAACCCATTTCAGAACCCTGAAGAAAAAGTGGGGTTCAGTTTAGAAAGGGATAGCAGGAGGACTCTGCACATGTCCGAAGGGAGAAGCCCACTGGTAAGCTTCACAAGCTAAGCAATATTTTTCCTCTCTTTGAGAAGTAAATGTGTGATCTGGAAGTCTGCACAGATGTATGTCCACAGGACGAGCTCTTGACAGCTTACGGTATTCTGTGAACCTTGCAAGACTTACCTTCCTCCATCCGCATGCTTCGTTCTGCACAGCCAGACACCCGGCTCCGCTGCACCAGTCAGCCAGTTTGGCGCAGCCATGGCTCTTTGAGCCCACCAATACTAAGTGTGCTCTAAGTATTGCTGAGCTGTGGGGGCTAAGGGGTTAATCCAACTGGCAGGCATACATTAGACTGTGCTAAGAGCATTCCACAGAAATACCATCCTGAAGCTAGCAGCCTAGAAGGAATAGCTAACCTGATACATGCTCTGTCCAGGCAACAGACAAATAACACTTGCTTTTTAAACTCAGCATCAGCGGGGCTCTTTGCAGGGCACTCATGAACACTTGGAAACCCCAGGGCATAGAAAATCAGCCGCTGTATGGACAGCTGTATGGAAAAAAGAAAAAAAAAACCCCAAACCTGGAAAGCAGCTCATGCAGCATTAGCTGCAGAAGCAGTACTACGCTTTAAGCAGACTCATTTCAAGAGACACCTGTCTAAAAGGCAAGAATTTCCTCGTTTATTTTAAAAGCTACAGCTCTGGCCCCCCTCCTCTTTGCATAAACATGCCATATAGACACACACTTTCAGGAGAATAAAGAACTCGCACTTGTAAGTATCCCAGATATTGATCTCTATCAGGCTATATAAATCAGCAGTTTTAGCAGTCTCTCAGGAGTTTGCTGTAAAAGCAATTGGAACTGCAATTAACAACAGCACATCTT
>NW_010549638.1:46139-103354 GCF_000687285.1 Phaethon lepturus | reverse complement strand
GGGAAAGACTTCTAACTAGAAGCTAATTAGGAGGGCAAACACTGAAGCTTGTTAGCAGAGATGCTAATGAGAATTATACTTGAGTGGCAGCAGACTAGCTATTCAGAGTTAATTAGAAACCTCAGCTGATAGTATATTGCTCTTAAGAGCTTTCAAAACAAACAACTGGAAAAACTGTCCTGCAGCTAAGGATCCAGCATGCAATTTTGGGTAATTCATGGGCACGGGGAACAGCCAGCAAATCACGCTCAGACATCAGCGTCACTTAACAGCATGTGAAAAAGGTAGAGAGGAGGTTTTGAGGAGGTGCATGCCCTCCTGGATTTTCTGTGACAGTTCAGTTCGTCGCTGGCAAACCTGGTGCTGCATTCTACACTGCCATTTGCCCGGCGAGAACTGGATCCAGTTGCACAAGAGCGTGAGCTGGAGGGCTGCCGCACGCTCCGAGCATCGACACCAGTCTTGTGCAGAAACGGGACAGGGACCTGGGCTGGTTCAACAGACCTCCTATCCCACCCACCAGCCTCTCCCACCCCAGCCCTCAGCCAGGGAAAGCTGCTGGTGGCCGCTATACCAGGGCGAAGCAGCGGCCGCACGTAAAGTTGCTCTCACCATGCCTCTGCCTTCCCAGGGCACAGGAGGGTTTTACTCTCTCCCCCTCTTTGTGCAGTGAGGAGGCAAAGAGCAAATCCAGGCGCTTCGAGCGGAAAAATCTGTTAAATGTAACATGGCCGCAATGGGGATTTGTGAAGTGTGGCCTTACCTGGGCTGAGTTGCATGGCTGATTCCTGCTCTGAGCAGAGCCAGGGAGGCAAAGCCGAGGGGCTGCGTGTTTAAATGTTTCCTCTGTGCCTGATTGGAAGCGCAAGAGCCAGTCAGGGGCAGGGGAGAGGCTGCTAAACTCAAAGTAGGTTGCTTGTTTCAGGAAAAGAGTGGATACTGGAGAACCTGCAGACTGGTTCGCAGCACGTTTGAACACACAAGAAATGTGTCACAGGGGAGAGAGACGCTCCTGAAGAATGGGGGGGATTTTTCAATTTCACCAATGCCCTGTTTGCATTAAAACTTGCAGCGATTTAGGCAAAGTCTGGTTTTAATTCTATTTATTGAAACCAATTGCAAACCCACGTGGATGCTCAAACAGATTCAGCTCTCCAAAAGAAAAACCAGATTTCAGTTAAAGCACACAGAAGAGCACCCACAAATGGTTTTACACCGATGTAATTGAATAGATTTCAAAGTTTAACTTTAGCTAAACAAATGTGACTTTTTAATGCAGATGTGACCTAGCAGTCACTGGCTGATGGCGTGTGGGAGGACGGGGAACTCTGCGTGCTGAAACCTCCCTGCAAGAGTCCTGGGAGGGAATACGTGTAAATAAACCCTTCACAAGCTTTTCAGTACCTGCAGTGGGAAGCGTGTGAAAGTACAAAGAATTAAGAGTAGGCCCTAACACTGGCAACTATAATCCATAAATCCGTCCATTTCTTAAAGCAGAAAAATTTCCCGGTGCACAAGCAATATTCTGAAGAGACAAATTTACTTCGCTGAAGCTTTGGGAACCACCGTTTTCACCTGATGTTTTTGAAGCAAGAGCCCGGGATTGTGGTTATTCAGGTTTAACAGGACTTGCAAACGCTGACTGCAGCTGGAGGCAAAATTCCCCAAACACCAAGTGATGTAGCTCTGGGCTTGACCATGCAGCAGCTCACTGGAGAGCCGTCCCAGCCACGAGCCATACGCCTTGGCTCAGCAGAGGGCGGTCCACTGGTGACCAGGACACCATCGTGGGTCTGACAAAGCCGTTTCACAACTCCGAACTCACCCGCGGCTGGTGCCTGCGGTGGCCGAGCTGGCTGGGCCTCCCCTCGCCCAGCAGCTCGCGCGGCCGCTCTGTAACAGGCCGTAACAGGCCTTACAGGTGTAACAGGCCGACTGGCGACTCAAACCAGGCTAAATAAAAGAAACAGAAAAGATTTAGACGCAAGTAACTTGTGTTAATGCTGTAGGGGAGATTTGCTAGTGGGGAACCATAGACGGCCATACCTCTCCAACAGTCCCGGCAAACTGCTCTCCAGCCGGCATGGGCCCGGGAAACAGTCGAGGCCGCACGGCGCAGGGGTGAAGGGCAGCTGCCTTCCGCTCCTCCTCCGGGCTTATTCCCTCCATGCCCCCATCACTGCTTCTGGTGGATTTTCCCCACATCAAAGAACTTCACGGAAGCAACCTTCCCAGACCTGCAACCCCAACTGGAAGCAAACCGTGGCCAGGCTCAAGGCGCTTCCAGGGTTTCTATCACTGACAGCGAGCAGGTACAGCCACAGGCCCGGGGGGCAGAGCCCGCGTTTGGCTGTAGACACGTTTGTGTCTGTCCTCCCGCTGCGACCACAGTGCCGGGATGGAAGGCTGTGGGACGCTGGTATCAGGCACAGCATTGTCTGCAGGATATGGCGTCTCCAGGCGGTGCTGGACAGTAATTCCAGTGCCCGAGTTGACAGTGTAAAGTACGTACCTGTACTTAAAAGGTCAGTTTAACTAAGACTGAGCCTTTCTCACAGTTAGCATGCCATGTTGGGTTTTCTCTGCTTCAGCATATCGATGCTTATCTTGCTTTGCACCAGTGATGGTGCCTTTGCTGATAGCAGAGGACCACAGCAGTGCCTGCCCTTACAGTGCTCCAACCGGGCAGATGTGCCCTGTCCACCAGAAGCCTCATGAGCCTGGGCACAGTCAGCCCTAAAGCCGGGATGCGAAGGCACCTGCCCATGCTGCCAGTGGCTGCCTTCATCTGTCTCCACTGCCACTCCAGCCTCTCTACCTGCAGCTCCGTATTGGCTCATCACATGCAATCAGAGTCTATAGGGCAACACAAGGGTCACCCAGTTCTGTGAAGTGAAAGGTACCTGAAGATGCTCGCTAAACTTTGCTTTCACCAGATTACCTTCAACCTTTGGTTTCTGTATTTTTCCCTCAAACTCTTCTTCAGTGTCTCAAGCTCTTTATCAGGACTAACACCTCATGACGAGTAGGATGGACAGCAGAGCTCTGCAGTTGGCCACAGCACAAGTCAAGCTAGACAAGTAATTCCCAATATAGCTCACATCCCAGTTTCTCTATCCCTCCTGTCTCAGAGACATGCATTTTGGTGAGCACCTTAACATGCTGTGCTGATACTTCACTATATTTATTTTGGGGAAAAAAAATCAAAGACATTGGACCAAAACTATCATTGGCTCATGCCAATGCATATATAGGCATGAGCCAATGGTAGTTATACATACAGGAATGCTTATAGTGATAATCCAGCGTTAGTGGTTTTATATATGTATATATAACACATAAGCTTTAGTCCCCACCGGGTCATCAGAAGCTCTTCTGGCTGGAGCCACAGACCGAAGTGCCATATTTGCCCTGCTGCGCTCAAGACACACTCCCTCAACTCTGAGCACTTCGCTTTCCAGAGCTGTTTGTCTTCTGACCATGTCTTTCAGCCCATGGGGAAACTATAGACAAACTGGGTTCCCCGAATACTTGTCACTGCCTTGCTGAGCAATCTTCTCTGTCTTCAGACACCCCCAAACACAGCATGTGTTTTGTTCCCCTGTCAATTCAGGAGGGGACATACAGTCTCTTAGCATCCTAGCAAGCATATGCTCCGAACAGTAACTTCCCAATTTGTTACGTGTCCTTAGTTCCCATCTTCCCTCTGCAGAGATAAATGTACAACTCTAACCCTGAATTTCATCTATTTACCTTCTCCTGACTGTAACCTCTCAGTATTGCTAGCTTCACACTGGCTTGCACACAGCATCCAACTCCACAAGAGCCCAATTTTCCTTTCAAGCCGATGATCCCCCGCCACAGCAGCATCGGTTCCCCCTGCGAAGGAATCCTCCACACCAGCCCTCCTTTCCCGGCCCATGCTGCACACCTGCAGCAAAATGACACAATCTGTTGCAGATTTTACCTCTTTTCTCCCTCCAGAACTAGGCTGCTGCTTAGCTTGCATTGCAGCTCCCAGAGGTTTTAGCTCTGCAGGACATACTACCCCAGGTCTCCATCTAGTAGCGGGTTAGTGTTTTATCATTCTCAGAGCACTGTCTGCTCTCTCTTCCCTTAAGTTTTCATATGCACTGGAGAATTTCCTTTGCTTGGCAAAAGTCCCTGTGTTTATCAAGGGTTTATTTCTGAGTTTTCTAATAACAGGGTTTCTAGTAAAGCCTCTGAATTTACCCCCCCCCCCCGCCCCTTCACAGCCTACTGTCTCACAACTGATATGATGCCCCAAAGTCACAACACTGCACATTTAGTCTTAGATCACTCACCAGTCCTCTTTCTCTTCAGGGAAGAAAAGGGGTGGAAAAAAAGGATTGTATCAGGACCAGAGGTCTCTTCTTTGTTGAAGCCTTTGGCCTCAGGTCAAGGCGGCTTTTCACGGGGAAGTCCTGCCGTTCCCTGGAGAACTTGCGTAAAACCCCATTGTCTGCAGCCACCTTCACCTCTGTGTCCCCCGACGGCAGTGGCTGTATCTGTTTCCCTGTGCTGCTGCCTTCCCTCTGCATTTTTTTTTTTTTTTGGTAACCAAGTACAGCTACTGCATCCTGTGGAAGATGACTAAAGGAACTTTCAGCCTAAAGGAACTAGTGAGTCCATGATGCTATTTTCCCTATTCTAGGAATTATTTAGATTTGTTTTGCTTGAATAGGTATTATTACAACAACTTGTCCATGGTTTAACATGGGTAGTTTTCTGCTTTCACTTGCGTTAAGTAGCCCTGTGTTTTCTGGGTGACCTGTAATCCTAGCATGCTTGACTTCCAGAACACCCTGTATGCCATTTACTTTGTCCTTACCACGCTACCGTCAGGCTGTCGTTCGATTTGCATTTAGCTCGGCTTGCTACAAGTTTCTCTTCTCACATCAGCTTGAGGAAGTCTCTGTAGCCTCACATGCTCATCACCACAGCCCTGCCAACTGTTGTTTGCAGGAGCAGTGCTGCTCTGCACTTCACAAATCATTTTTGCTGCTTCGCACTAGTCATATGTCACCAGTGGTCAGGCATTGGAACAGGCTGCCCAGGGAGGCGGTGGAGTCACCGTCACTGGAGGTGTTCAAAAACCGTGTGGACGTCGCCCTTCAGGACATGGTTTAGTGGGCATGGTGGTGTTGGGTTGATGGTTGGACTTGATGATCTTAAAGGTCTTTTCCAACCTTCATGATTCTGTGATTCTGTAAAAACCTCATTCTCTGAGTCACCACTTGTGTCTCAACGCAGTGCTTTCCACCTCCCAGCGTTTCTCTTGGCTGCTGACTTTTCTCATTGCATTTTATCTCCTCCTCCTTGCATCTTTGTCCCCCGCACAAACATAGATGCACTTTTCAAAGTGCTTTTCATTATGTCTCTGAGCTGGCTCAAATTTTGTTTACTCGCTTACTTCCTTTCCAGAAGTTTTATATATGTCCTGCAGGCTGTAGGAGATGGACAGGGGTTCTATGTGTTACATTCTGGGCAGAAGAAAACTTACTGTACTCATACCCCACCAAAACAGCAAACCACTGCATTACCACAGTGCTGGGCCCTGTGCTAACACACCCTGCAACACGCTGGGACTTCTGACCCTGGGCTTGATCCTACAAGAAAGGCAGCACTTGCAGTGATCACTGGGCTCACATCTGCCCAGGTTATGCTTGTACCAACACCCTCAGCAAGGATCACAGACATTAGTGAGCAAACAACAAGTTCAAGTACCCTCCAGCATTTTCGCTCAAGTTTTTATTCTTGATAACCACTGCTGAGTTAATCTTTGAAGATTAGTGAACAGCAGCCATCTTGCACAGTGTGGCCCTGTAACTGTTGTTTTTCCTGATTCTTGATAACACTTGTCAATACTTTTCCTATCAAACTTCGAGGATTTTTTTTTTTTCCTTCATTTTTCAGAATTAGGATTTTACCTTAGCTTGGCAAGTCTGTTCCTGTTCCCATCCTAATCCTGCTAGAGAATGCACATTGCTCATTACTCTTAATAACACATCTACTTTTTTTTGCTTTTCTTTTTTCTGCATGTCTGGCAGTTTTGTAGCTTTCCTCCTGGGAGCTGAGTAAAGTCCAGTTTCTGCACCAGTTTCTTTTCCTACATGTCCAGCTGAGGCAGAAAGCCCAGGAGCCCTCACCATGCCCTCCATTCACAAAGTAATTCTTCATTTCTGGTTGCATCCACTTGCCACAACCAGCTCACATCTGCCACTGGCTGCAAGCACAAGAAGGTACCTGCTGCAGAACAACTCCTCAGTTTTAGTCCTTTGACTCTCCTCAGTCGCGTCCTGAGAGTTCTTGTTCTCCAATATATAATCCTGTTGCAGCACTCCCTGTCAGAGTATTGCCATAAAAACACCTACCTTTCGTCCACAAGTTACCACATATTGCAAAACCCCCCAGTGAAGTAGATACACGGGTATCCCCCAAATTGACAGGCTCCGTATGCATTTAATAATGAAATACCCATTTCAAATTTAGATCTAGGAGAAAGGACAGGTAACAGCAACTGGTAACAGCTCAGATATTGCTGCTTCAGTCTGCCAAGACTGTGTTTTTTCCCTACCGTTATAAACATAAATCTATATTTCAAATAAAAACATTTCACAAGGAGTTTTATAATAATTGGGAAAGCTTTCATGTCCCATCTGAATGGGCTCCTTGAAACAGATTAAAAAAAGAAAACATCAAAGAAGACGTTAGAACTGTACCTCACTCTTTCATCAGTATATATAGTACATAATGCACATCGGGTGCCATAGGAACTGCTGTTCAAGGTTAAAGTAAGGTCCTTATGAAAGGGACAATTACTCTCTAGTGACAGATAAGGAGAAGAAAGTCAAAGCTAAACCGTGTGAGAGAAAACGCAGGAGTGCTCAAAGTTAAGTGAAAAAGCTACAAAAGCCTTTACCTCGAGAAGAGATCACTTCAGAACCTGGCTGCGAATTCAGGTTTTTATCTGCCACCGTTAGTCCCCCGACAGCCTCTCTCTCCCCACGCCTGAAAGGCAGCGTCCGCGCCGGCTCGAACGATACCCTTCCTCGGGTGAGAGGTCCGCGTGGCTGGTGGGTGCCATGGGTAGCAGCTGGACATACAGCTCACAGCTCTACTGAGGGGGCCACGCTTGGCCTGGGTTTCATTTCACAATTACTAGAAGAAAAGCCTGGTTTCGACATCCTCGTTCAGTACTAAAATCATAATAAAAGCATGTTTTTGATAGGAAAATGAGAACCAAAGCTCTTGTCCAATATAGTGCAAAATGTTGTGGAGAAGGGATGACTCTGCAAAAACATCACTTTGTTCAGAGTTGACATAAAAATGTATTTGAAGGGTCATAATAATATCCTTGCTTTTTAAAATTTTATGTACTTTGACATACCCTGATTTGCTTTGCAGTTGGTCTCCGGAATCTTGTTACAGATCCAAAGTACGCACATGATGGAAGACCGAGGAAAAGCTGATTGTGACCAAAGGAAAAAGATGTCTCATCGCATTGTCCAGGCCAGCACACACATGAACGCTTATGTTGCCTTCTGGATCCTTGATAGCTTTTGGTTGTTGGACAAACTGCAAAGACTTTCAATTTAGGCATGAATCTAGCCGTAGCTATGAAAATTTCATATATATTCCCTTATGTAAGTTCCAGAAGAAGTCTTATACCAGAACATTCTCCTGAAAAATAATCCTCTAAATTCCCTTTCACTAATGCTATAGCCTCGTGTTGTTCTTGGTCCATAATAAAAAGAGCTTGCAGATCTAGACATGCCAGCAGACATTCCCTCCTAGAACAAGCCCCTCACAGCAGTTTAGCATTTACGTTTCTGAAAGAAAGAAGCCAGATCAGCAAAAAAAAAGTTTTACAGCTACAGACAAGTGTTCTAGTAGGCACAGCTATGTGTTTAGATGTGCAATTCTCCCACCTCCTCCTCTTCCAGCTGACAAAGTTGAACTGGCCAAACTTCAGTTGAGCTCCACACATTTCAGTGATGTATAATGGACGTTTAGCATGAAGGGGCCTGAGGCATCTTGACACCAGCGCTATGTGACTGCCTCTGTCACTGGCCAAGATACACTCACTGCAGAGGTGGAAATACACAAATCAAAAAGCAAACCTCTAGGGAAATTAATATTGTTTCAATTTTGAAACCAAAAGGAACAAAGAATTGAAAGGGCTTCCTAGATATCCAAACTTTCACTCTCAGTCAAGCACAAATGAGCCAGATGTTACTGTGTCAGAAAAAAAAGCCCAAGGCCAGTGTCCTTTCTCTAACAAAAGCTGGGAATGGTCACCTGGAGATGTGTACGAAAGCAGAACAAGCATATAGGAGAATTTCCCAAAGCGTTCTCTCAGCCTTCAACTGTTCACAGCTCAGGGACTTCCCAAGACAGATGTGCTTCTTGTGAACTTAATCATCCTCAGTACTGCACTCACTGATCTTGTCTAGCCTCCTTTTGAAGCCATCTAAACCCTTAGCATCCCAACATCCACAATTTTGGTAAGTCTTTCAGCTTAACTGCTCGCCAAGTGAGAAACAAAACCCCTCCCCTTTTGCTTGCTTTCAGCATGGTTCCCCCTCACTTCCTATCACACTTCCTTCAGATTCACAAACATTGTTTTAGATGCCAGTTGCAGCCATCCTGTCCAAGCATGCAAGTATGGCCTTAGGAAAGCCAATACCCATCTGGAGCTGAACCTGCTGAGGGACACAAAAGGCCTCTAGAAGTTTATCAGCAGCAAAAGGCAAAGGGAAAATGTGGGCTCACTGCTGAATGAGGTGAGGGACCCACTGACAAAGGACAGGGAAATGGCTGTGGTATTCTATACCTTTGCTGTCACTGGTAAAACTTGCTTCCAGGAATCCTGGTCCCACCCATGGAACAGACTGAAGGAGCAAAGGCTCACCCTCAGCGGATGAGGATCAAGCTGGGGAACATTTAAACACAAAGGGCATACACAAGTCCACAGGATGTGATGGGATGCATTCATGGGCGCTGAGGGAACCAGCCAATGTCACAGGGGCTGTGGCGATCAGGGGAGGTTTCTGAGGACTGGATGCAAGCATCACTTGTATCTTCAAGGAGGAGGATCTGGGGAACTACAGGCTTAGCCGTGCCTTGATCCCTGGCAAAGTAATGAAATAAGGAATTCTGGAAACCATTTCCAAACATATTAAGGACAAGAAGGTGATTGGCAGTAATCAGTATGGATTTAGGAAAGGGTAATCATACCTGCCCAAGCCAAGAGCTTTGTTTGATGATATGACTAGGTCAGTGGATGAAGGGAGGGAAATGACCTTAAAAAGGTCCTTTTCAACACAAAGATTCTATGATTCCATGAAGTGCAACTTCTCTATCTTGACTTTAGCAAGGCTTGAAACACTCCTCCACAACAGCCTCACAGACAACCTGATCTAGTATGGGCTAGGTAAGTGGACAGTCATCAGGTGCACTCGAAACTGGCTAGTGTTGGGCTCCAAGGATCGTGATCAGTGGCATTAAGTGGTTTGCAGTTGCTCAGGGAATAACCCAGGGGTTAACACTGTGCCCAGTACTGCTCAACATGGGTGTGCTGCCATCCAGGGGGACCTCAACAGGCTGGAGAAATGCGTCAACAGGTACCTCCTGAGGTTCAACAAATGGAAGTTGCACACCTGAGGAGGAATAATCCCATGCACTGGTATATGCTGGGGCAGGAAAAGACCTGGGGGACAAATGAAACATGAGCCAGCAACTTCCTCTAATTGACCTGCACTGCGAGAGAAGAGCAAAGAGACAGCACTGCATGGATAAAGCAATTCTCAGAGCTGTATTCAGCCCAGGTGTGACTGTATATACATAGGGCTGAGATATAAAAGCTCTAGGATTGGACAAAATCAAATCATACCACAGGAATAAGAAACTATCCCTTTCCCAGAAAGCATTTTGGGCAGGAGCCATCGTCATCCTACCAAAACCCTTCTGCTGTCAGGGAAATCATTAGGAGGGCTGCTAAGCACTATGCAACATTTAAATATTCAGGAATAAGCTGTGAACTACCAAGTTTTTACAACTGATCTACAGTCAAGCTTTTTGCATTTTTTTTTTTTTTTCCCTTAAATCATTATGTCACCAGGTCAGTTTACAAAACCAGAAACAACGAGGGTCTGATAAATCTTAATGTTGCATATGTTAAACTCTGGTACATCACAATTGTATGACTTAAAAATAACGTCTTTTCAGAGAAGTAACTTTCTGGAATACGATTGAGAAACAAAATAAAGCAAGAATATTACCTATGAGAATTCAAAACATCAGGTTGTCACTAGAGAAAACTGCAGCAATATGAGGAGGTACAGCTGTAACTAGAAAAAGCAGAACAATTTTTACTTTTTTGATTGTCAGGAGAGAAAAAAAACCACACTTGCTTTCCTCAGCTAGATGAAAGGCACCAGTATATAAAGAATAAAGATAGTTCTGGCTGACTCTGGAGTAGTAATTTACAGGGAAAATGGCAGTTCAAAGAATGAATAAAGTATTTATTCTTTTTATAATCGAATATAAAGGAACACTCAAGTTAAAGTCTAATTATAAGGGTAGAAAAACACTACTAAGAAGCAGTTTCAAGTTCTGCCACCTTCCTTCATCTTGCCATCACGGCTCACTAAAAATGTGTTTTCTTTCCTTGCTGCTCTGTAAACACCCACGGAGCCAGAGAAAACTAAACGCAAAAGCTGGAAGCAAACTGGAAAAATGTGCTCGAACCTTTAACAACAGGCAGGAAACATTCTCAGGCATAATGTGGACAGAGCCACCAAAGATGAAGAATAAGAAGTTGATGCTTCCTATCATTCCTTTGTCCTTGGGTTGTACCTTGCAGCCATGTTATACGAAGCCATTTCCTGCCCTCTCTTCAGCTCAAAGGCTCTCAGCCCCTTTCTAAGCAACCTAGAAGCTGTCAGCCTGGCTCTGTTCTCCAGTGTCCTTGAAAGTGTCATAGGTGCCTCTCTGTCCTTGGGTGGACCACAGCTCTTTGGTCTCAAAGGAGAAGATATTATCTTCAAGGTTCACAAACTGTCTGGACCATACATATCCATGGGAAAGCTGCACAAAGAAAAAGTAATGATATGCCACAGACAGCAATGAACCATCCGATTTGCTTGGGGTTGGGATTATTTTTTGGTATTTTGTTTTAATTATAAAATAAACATTGATAGTTTTCCCTGTCCATAACTGGCCATCAGCAGACAAAAAGGTCTTCTACTCATATGCAGCACACACCAAGCTGCTCCACAGAATCCTGTCATTGCTTCCTGCATCACAGAATCACAGAATAGTTTGGGTTGGAAGGGACCTTTAAAGGCCATCTAGTCCAACCCCCCTGCAGTGAGCAGGGACATCTTCAACTAGATCAGGTTGCTCAGAGCCCTGTCCAACCTGACCTTGAGTGTTGCCAGGGATGGGGCATCTACCACCTTTCTGGGCAACCTGTGACAGGGTTTCACCACCCTCACTGTGAAAAATTTCTTCCTTGGATCTAGTTTACTAGACTGAATCTACCTTCTTTTAGTTTAAAGCCATTGCCCCTTGTCCTATCGCTACAGGCCCTGCTAAAAACTTTGTCCCTGTCTTTCTTATAAGCCCCTGTGAAGAACTGGCAGGCTGCAATAAGGTCTCCCTGGAGCCTTCTCTTCTCCAGGCTGAACAACCCCAACTCTCTCAGCCTGTCCTCAGAGGAGAAGTGCTCCATGCCTCGGATCATTTTTGTGGCCTTCTTCATGTCCTGGAGGCTTAGAGCAGAAAAGCACAAGAAAAAAAAAAAAGCTTGTCAGACAACCCTCATCACTACCTCTTTATGGGTCCTGCTAAAATGTCAACTCGATCATTTTCTTTTGAATGAATGCCCACCTTTCATGACAGGCTTTGAAACTCTCTTCAAAATATGGTATTTAGGGTAAATTCTTGTTTATGGCACTGAGCTTCCAAAGTTGTTCTGTCTACATGAGATTTTATAGTCAGTAAAGCATGACTGAGTATACATGAAAAAATAATCAAATTTGCTCTCCTGTTCCGAACTTTTCCATGTAATCAAGCTACAGAGAATAACGCAGTTTAATCACCATTAATTTGGGATTGGCATTTATGTTTCATCTAGAGTTAATGCAGTCAAACTGAGAACAAAGCAGCGTATACAAAGGAGAGCCAGACCTCACTAAGAAGTTAATAATTAATAAGCACTTTGATGATATTTAACCCATCAGCAAAAATGCAAAAGAACTTCAAGCACTATAAATCTCACTGCAACAAATGGAGTTCCTCATATTTTCACCAGTACGTATCTTTCCAAGTGCAACATGATAACTTAACATGACTTCTTACAACACTCCATCATCACCACTAGATTCATCATTAATTTCAAAAGGTATACTATGCAGTCTGGATTTTTATGGATTTAAGAAATATAGATTTGCTTAATCCAGCCATCTGAGACAACTCAACTCGAATCAGACCAAGTTTGCTGTATTTTTCCCATGCAGGGATACTCTCAAACCCCACAGTAGGCCAGTGGTAGTACTGGAAAATTAACCTGTCACCATAACATAAGCCTGTGTTTTACCATTGATAATGTAACTTGGTCCCAGATAATGTTTTCTCAAGCAGCAGGTTCCTTTCACTTTTACTGTTAGAGATGCCTGCAGGTTTCCCAGCTGCCAGATCATGCCTCTTACCTTTTAAAATATTATTAGATCACACTGCAATGGAAACAGGTATTATCCACAAGCTCACATTTAAGTGACTGCAGTATATAAATAGGTTGTTTAAGTGAGCACAGGTAGATCCACAAAAGCAGTCAAGAAGCAAAAGTACAAACAGAAATGTCATTTGTGAAAGCATTTGACTTTGATACTGATGAAAATAATCTAAGACGACTGTTCAGGTGTTTATTACATTAAGTGTTGAGAAGTTGCAGATTTATTCAGTCCCCTTCTTAAGTTTCACTTCTTCAGGACCTACAATTCATTCATAACTCCAGATACTTTGGATCACTCAGTCTTGTCTTCTGTTATTTAGTCACGTACCAATCTACTGATGACATACAACTCTTATGTTAAAGCATTAGCTAGGTGAAATATTAATTCCAGGGGTCAGGGCAGAGGAAAGGCGGCAGGAGGAGAAGGAACAAGCTTAAGCCACAATGCCAAGAGATGCAAGGATCAAATGCCTTGAAAGCACTTAAAAATACCTCCCAGCTCTCCAGTACCCAGAGTTTGTTTAAGATGGCATTAGTTTGAAGCAGTTATGAAGGCAAAGAAAAATGAGTATGAACAAAGTATAATTAAAAGAATATCTGCCTAAACTTGCCTGAAACAAAAGTTAAAAGATGAATTGTTATTTTGATAGATGTTATATCAAATGCCAGATACGGTATTTGAAATGTCAACATTAACACGACATATCAAGAACAGAAAAGTTAAGTTAGCAAGCTTTATGCTTGCATTTCCATTGGATGACAAGACATATACTTCAATCCTAGAGCCATTTAACAGGAAGATAGGGATGAAAACACAGTCCCTCTTTCTCAAGGGGCAAAAGGGGTAGAAAACTTACTTTTCTCATTTGGGTACGTTATTCCAAGTTTGGGGAATGCTGACTTGAAATTTTACAGTGCACATAATTCAAGATGAGCTAGATTAGCAAAAACATACTATTTAAATGGTCTGACTTAACCTGGCTCACAACTCTGTAGGCATCTGGGGCATGGTCAAACCCAACCCTCAGGGATGCATTTTGCTTGGAGCCCGAACACTGCAGCCTGAAAGAACTCCAAAATGTAAATAATGAGGTAAAACAATCAGGTTGCACTCGATCAAAATCTCCCCACGACATTTGCAGTTTGAAGGATATGAAAACAGCACCTGGGGTAAGGATTACTCTGCCATACTTGGATGTATATGCCATGGGAAAGAACAGAAACAAAATTAAGGCAGAATTATGGCTGCAATAGAAGAGCAGGAGGTTTGGCTCAGAAGATATCATCCTATATACTGTATAAATTTTTTCATGTTCCTACTTCCAACTTTTTAACAAACCTACAAGTTACAAATCTTTTCATCTCTTCAAACAGTTTTGCAAAAAGTTATGGAATAATTATGGTATAATTCTACAAGCAATCAAAGCTTTTTGTCTTGTAACTGGGGTGGAGCCAAGCCAGCTCCAAAATGATGGCTGCAATACTCTTACAGCTGCACTGACTAAAAAGAAGAAACAAAACAATACCTATATGGGACAGGAGAGGCAGTGGGGAAAGTAGAAAAGTTGCACTAAGTTAAAAAGTTCTAGTCTTCCAAGTGCAATGCTTCATCTCCCAGTGCCTGGCAATTAATCTTTAGGGATAAACTTTCCATAAGTTAAACGGGTATTCTTCTGAGTGACAAAAAGATGCAGACTTCATTATTCAAACAAGTCTTCAATTCTGAAGACAAAGAAACTTACCACAGTACCGTTCTGTTCCTTGGCTCCATGGCTAAATTAAAAGGTGACAAGAGTGGCTGATCATGTGCTACTAACGCTGACGTGGAAAAACAAGATATAAAAAAATTATTTTGACTAAGAATGAAATCAGCACGTGCTTCGTACATTAAGCTACTACTTTAAAGCTTATTCCAGAATTTCCAGAGAACAGCCGAGCAACTGCAAAGTTAATCAAAACAAGATGTCTCTGAGCAGTTGAGTACTGCAAGAGATCCTCCAGTGTTCAGCGGCAGGACCACCCAGAAATTTCTTTTAAGATGCAAGCCTAACAGCTGGGAAGCCAAGCTTAGGCAAGTTAAACCATTTCTTCTCCTGTGTAATACTATCCCCCCCCAGGACTACTGCGGATAAATACACCCTCATTCACAAATACAGCTGTACACTTAAATTTCACGTTTTCTGATCTCATCTAGAATCCCAGAGAAATTTTGGCAAGCATGACTATCAGATACAATTAGAAGCTCAACTGTGATACTTCTCTGCTAATTGCAAACAACGCTGTGATTGTGAAGCACACCTACATTTGCAGAGAGTTCAAGTATTCTTGCATATTTTAAAAATACTCCATATTTGATAGTTGCTGAAAAGAAGAGATACTGGGGGAAAAAAACTGTAGTAAGAGTGCATCAAGACCTTTTTTTAAATAACCAGAGAAAAATCACTTACAGTAATAGTTATATTTTATTTTCTCTTTTAGTTTCAGTGTGCAGTATTTTCAGCATTTATTTTTTCTTTTAAACTTAAACATACATCTAAAATTATATGCTTTCCTTTTCCTTTGAGTACAATTGCTTTTGGGGTTGGGGCTCCAAGCTTTTGCTCATCATTGCCCTTAAACTATACAAGACAGCACCACAGGGTGTGTGTCACATGCCGTTTACCTTATCCTTTGTCAGGTTGATCCAACTTGATGGTATGCGTACACAGACTGATGGGAATGATAAGCTCACACAAAATGCACATGACAAAAAGCAGCGCATGCTTCACAAATGCTCTGCAGCATTTATACCCAGTTAACTTGAATACAGCTAAAACTTGACATAGGACAGATAGAAGCTCTCCTGGGTATGACTGTGGGATTCTGAAGATTTTCAATGGATACTTTAAGGTAGCATGCACAAAGAGTTCACCTGAAATCTCAGTATTAGGTAAAATTAGCATATTGGACTTCCCCAAAGTTTTGCTACATTGCTTACTCTAGTTCTTACAGCAGCTTGCTTTCACTTTAAAATAACTAAACTATCTAAAAACTAACAAAGTACTTTTGCTTTCTTGTAACTTTCATCAATTGTATCCTTCTAACCAAAATGGTTTTAAAAGAGCAAAACCATTGTCACTTAGTTAACTTCTACCTTTAGTAGAAAGTTTAGTTGGGATTGTACATGGAAAAAGTCTGCTTTATGAAATTAATGTACTTGAATCCGTTCCCCTTTTTCTCCCACCCCATCCCTTTCAATCACTGGGTAACATCCTGAATGACCAAATTTAATTAAACTGCTTATTGCTATATTTATTGCTCATTATACCCTAAAATTTCTTTTATTTCAGAAGCATAAATGCTTAGCTGTGACAGTGCCACAAAAATCTTAAGACAAACCAGGTCTGCTGCTCTTGGAGAACTGTCTTTGCAGTGTTTTTGACACAACCTCCTTATCTGCTATATAAAATTAACAGCCATTTAAAAAGGAGAATGGTGAGACAGAATGCTCTTAAGGCAAATCTACTAAATATCAACAAATCACTTTTAACCAAAAAAGTTCCACTTGTTCCCTGCTTCGTTTGATCTAAATCTGTTCATTCATTACTCGGTGCTTTAGGAATGCTGCTGATGGTTAAGAAAAAAAAAAGCAGTGTCTCGGTGCTGAGAAGGCATTCCTACCAAGGCAAAAGTAATACACAATCATTTACTAGATGCTTTAAGCAAGAAATGACATCTAAGTATATTTAAATCATCTTTAAAGTGTAAGCTCACATTCAGTTTCAACTGGCAAAGAACATAAATAGTAAAGAAAATACTTCAATTCCCACAAATAAGAACTGCTTTATAATGGGTTGTAGTTTCCAGCTCCCCACTCTTGCACTCGGTGCAAGGGAGGAGGCATGCTGAAATGAAATGCAATCAAACTTTATTTAATGGGGCCAGTGGGTAGCTGGCCCAAAAGCTATTTATAAAAAGTTGGCTAGCATACAGTGTTCTTAAAGGAGGGCCACATTATAGATTTAGTAAAGTAGGTTCTTTGACAACTGAATTGTAACTGAAGTTTTAAACATTCATCTGTCTTAAGTATGCTCCCAATCATGCCATACCTCTAATCTTGCAAGGCTGTAAAGAAGCCAGTTCCACTGCAGAGCACATTAAAGAAACTGTTTGCTTTGGTCAGCTAGGACACCAAATGTAAATCTTAAGCCAAAACATATTTCTAGTTTGTTCTCAATGAAAAACTGAACAGCCTGATTTTCAGAATTAGCTTTCTGTCTACAGCAAGTTAAAAACATTCTGTGAAATAAAACTTTGCCTTAAGTCAACCTCAAGGGACAAGTGATTTATTTTTTTTCCTTAAATCCAACATCAGTATTTCTTGGTGGCCATTGTTTTGCTGTTACTGTCCCCATCACACACCTCTTGGCTCTTGTCACTAGAAGCAGGCAGGAGTGATTTTAAACTCTTTCACTCCCGAAGAAATGAGGGTGGGGAAAGTGTGTCTAGGAAGTAGACAGGAAAGTGTGCTGCATTAGATTTGAAGCACTACCGGTGTGTGTATCCACACTAGGAAGACCCTTAAGTTACATTCCCTTCAGGTCACCGAGAATTTCCTAAGAGGAGGTGCCCTTCTTTAGACACTTAGGACACATGTTTCAGGAGGTATACTATGACAAATCTCCAACAGATGTTAACACAGATGGAGTTATTACTACCAGTGAATCTATGTGAGGTTAGAACTAACTGCATCGGCTCTAAAGCTTGACTAGAAAGGGGTAACGCAAATATTTGCCTGAAGGCCAGCAACGGGCATTTGAGGGAAGGGGGTCTGTCACATCTGACTTTTTTAATCCAGTCATGCTGACTGCTTAATTCAATGTATTCCTCACTGGCTGGAAAGATTCTATGGCAATTCACAAATTGGTTTGGAAAGTTTCAGAAAGGGGTTAGCTCCTGTGATCTCAAGGTAAAGTAACTAGCTATTCTGTGTTAATCATGAGGAGCTTAAAATGAAGAATTTAACAGTTTGTAACACAACATATAATGTTATATGGCGAGAATATGACTAACCTGATGCTTAAAAAATATATTAAAATCTATTTTAAATTTTGGAAAATAGCTTACAAAAATATCTTCACTTAAACTATATATCATACAAAAACTGACTGGTGTGTGGGTTTACAGTACAAAACGATTATTGGTGGTTACAAAAGGGACAAGTGATCTACACTACCCTTAATGAAAGTACAGGGCGTTATATCCCACTGCCTTGAATTAGTTTTTACCAGAATTAAGATATTTCCAATATAACTCAAAAACTTTCAAACAGCATCTATTTTATTAAACCTTTTTCTGAACTCCTGTTCAGTTTCTTTTAAAAATCACCACAGTGCTGTGGCCCAAGAAAGAAAAGTAACCCAACTAAGGGCAGAAATAATTGCTCTAGATAGTTAAGATCTGTAGAGCGCTAAATACAGCAACATCTACAGTTGTTTCTACTGCCCATACTACCAGTTTCCTCTATCAGCTTCTAAAAGGAAGTGACACCAGTGGACAATTCCTTTGTAATCAATTTATGGGCAGAAGCAACAATTTTTGGTCTAGATTGGAATTCGCTTAAATACATGGGTTTAATAAATACAAATATACACATCTGTATACATTAAATGTTGTCACATGTGTATAATTTCAACATATACATTATATACAGAAATACATACAGTACACGCTCCTCCTGACAACACTATCTTATTTTTCCAAGTGTCACCAAAAGGTGTGATCAGAAAATGAAAAAAGGTTAAATATAGGATGTGACTGAGAACCAAGGTATCATTTCTCTGTAATTGAAGAATTATAACAATTACAACTAAAGACAAATGCTGCGCTACATTTCCCCATGTGATGCTTAGGAAACAATGGGGTTCCCTGGGTGGTGAGTAAAAGCTAAATCTGTCCCTGTGTAGTGTCCTGAAATTCATGGATATTTGTATTGTTTGTGTCTAAAGCATTATGTAGATTACAACAGGTAATAAAAGAGGTTGTGTAATCTAACACCTTAGCCAGTCCCAAAGTAGACCACAGCAGCCTTCTGATTCTTAACTGCTAGCATAAATTCGTTTACATAAGAGTGGTTTGAATCCAGATGACTCCATGGTCTCAGTTAGGAAAGGTCAAATGGTTATTGACTACTGGGGAGCTTGCACCATTTTGCCTCTTAAAATGCCAGGCAGCAAATAAGAGCATTTTAAGTATACAAAAGGCTGATCCAGAGTAACTAGTCCTCTCTTTTATCATTGTCTCAAAATAAAGGAATTCAAAAGAAGCTACAGTAAAAGCGGATCACAAGAATGCCTCCTTAATACAGTCTCTCAAGACAAATTAATCAATGTATTCGAGTTTTAAAGCACTTTTTCTTAAACTGAGATGCAAAACAAGATGTAATCTGTACATTAAGATGGATTTCCAAAAGAAACATGAATTCAAAACACAAGGGAAAAAAAATGAGGACAATACAGATGTCAAGACATTCAGTAGCGTGGCTTCTGTTCATCTCAAATTATAGCACAGCTCATGCACCACACATCTTACAATTTTACATACTGTACATGATATAGAAATATTTACGTTAAAATTTCTTTTACTGATATACTGTACTCAAATTTTAAGTCCTGAGAAGAAAAAAGGAAAAAGTGTGGTTACGTATGTGCACTATATCTCTGATATCACCAACACATACACCACAGGATATCAGGAAGTCCAGAGAGAGGAATTACATGCTGGAAGTATAAATCATGAAAGCCATTTTCTCTTTTCCTTGTTTGGGAGAGACATTAGGAAGCAATTTCTATTCTGTACTACACAACAGTATATACAGGTACATAAAATTAAGAAGTTTTCTAATGACTGCAGCTTGCAATAACAGTCTTTCTCTCAGTTTCTTACCGTTGCACCGCAGTGGCTTCAGCTGAACATTAGGAAGAAGAAAAATGCCAGTTACCTTGCATGTATTACTTGCTCGTATTTTACAATTTAGTAAATGTGTCTCAGGTTAGTCCCAAACACCACCTGAAAAACAGCAACATATTTCTTTCCACTCTCAGGTGCCCGGTGTCAACAAGAACTACAGTAGACTTTTCAGGCGGTTTCCAGTGCTGCAGAGCACTTGTCCATGCCTTCTGAAAGTAAAACTGACAGGTCCCTATTTATCACAAATGCAACCCCAGATACCTTCTTGATCTTGCATTCCCCATAATTCATATCAGATTCCAACACTAGTCATGCAGTTCCATTACACATCAGGATGTTCAACATGCTGTGATCTTGTGGACATTTTGCAAACAAGTTAGTAAGCGATGATATGGGGTTCCTGGAGATGCTACCACCTCAAACACCGACTGAAAGGCCCTCCGATCTAATTCTTCATCTATCTGATGTCGGTAGAAGTCTATGGCCACCAAACAGAAGATATTAACATCCACTTGCTCTGATTTTCCCATTCTGCTGATAATATGTGGAAGACTGAAATACAGGTTAAGGTCATAATATGACAGAAGTTGCTCATCTTTTGGTATAGCAGTTTTAAACACTGTTCTCCAATAAAATGGTGTATTTTTGCGTTCACCAATAATGTTAGAGTGCAAAATACTGTCATGTAGCAATTAAACTGCTACTACGGAACTTCTATTTCTTCATTAACTTCACACAATTTCTTATCCCCAGAAATTCATTTTAATCTAGCAGTAGTTCTCTTTATCCACTGGAGCAAATAGTGCAATCAGCAACTCAGTTGCAACTGCCGATAGCCAACAGAGCACTGCTGAGATTAAGAGTCATTAAGAAGTTTCAAACATGACATATGGCCACTGTTTTGCCTGGTCATGAAATGCAACAGTTATTTTTCTGCTTGTTTGTTCTTAAATAAACACAGTACTGATACCACCTATGTCTTTCGGGTGTTCCAACTTATTTGGCTGATGTCATTCCATTGCCAAAGGTCACTGCTACTGCAGTGCACTTGCAGGGCAACACTTGCAAAATACAGTATGTAATGCAGAGGATAATTTTCTTTAATTTGAGTTTGTTCTTTTTTTAAAAAAATACATTTTATCTTGCAGAAGGAATATAAAACAAAGCTTTTAAGGGTCACTGCAAACCTATCTCGTGAAGCGTTTAAAAAGTTCTTCAAAGTAAGGACTTTCCTGATCATTTTGCATAGTAACAAGGAATAGATCTTAAAATAGTAGTTTATAAAATGACTTGGTTCTCATTCTCTGTTTATGAAATTCTCTTTTTTCCCCTGAAAATTGAGGCACCAATAGCACAAAGCGATATACACCACTACCAACTGCAGTTAACCTGCCTTTTTTTTGTGTGTTAAACTTGTACTCTTATCCTTCAAGGCTATCAAGGTGCTTTACAGAATCACTACATTTACCCAGAAATGGCACACATTCAGTCTTTTCAGGATACATTGCTGAAATCCATTGACTGGTGGAAGCACTGACAAAAAAACAGGAAAGACTCCACATCGCCATTGCCACAGGTGTTCTTTGTGTGAAATTAGAGAGAGACAGCATCACCCAGTCACGGACCATTGAGGACTGTCCAGTGCTATGTAGGGTCTGGAATACCTGCAAAAATATTTTACACAAGATATGGTAGATGGACATGGGGAAGTTTAGTTTCTGTTGTAAAGGTTCTCTCCAGCTACAAAGCTCTGAGGTTCACAAACCGGATTCCTGGAGACAACTCTGAGTCTAAAGAATTAGTGAACACAATGCCTACACAAAGAGATTCTGCAAGAAAGTAAGTTAGGATCCAGCTGGACTCATGACATCTGTGCCAAACTGAAGTAAGCATACAGAAATGCAAGACTTGTCTGGTGGCTCTATTTTCATAGATCAAACATGGCACGCACATGCACTCTCAAGTGACACATGAATCCAGCAAGTAGGTGCTGAAGAGCAAAATACCCAGAAGCCCAACTGAGTCCACAGGGGCTTGACTGTAGAGTTCACCAGGCCAGATGACCTGGTCTGGCTCCTTGATATCTAAAGAGTCTGAGGATCACAACTATTAATTTTCTCTTTATTTTCCTATTATCAGTGACATGGTGATTCTGGCCCTCCATGCTGCCTGCAAGACAAAGCTCACAGCAGTACAGCTCAATCACTGCAACTGGTTTGTTAGATCTAACAAAATTGGTATTTGCCCCTCCAATTTAGCTGTCAGTTGTTTAGAAATCTTCTGAAATGTTTTAAAAAAAAAAACACTACCTTGTAAACTACTGTTGCCATGAATTGTGGGTAAGGCTGCTGATTGGATAAAAATTCTCCAATAACTTTATTCATTACGTCTTGCGGGGGGAAAAAATCATCAAGGAACTGTGGAAGGATCCGAGCCACCACTCTAGCTTCAAAAGGAAATCCCTTCCTGATCCTGAAAAAAAATAAGGAACATATTTTATGATAGAATTCCAGTAAATATCTTGTTCTTTTCCAATTTAATTGGCAATAGAAAGAACATTTTACTTTCATACCTAGATAGACAAAAAAGTCTTCAACACTGAGGAATCCGTCTTCATCTAATCTTACTCTAACAGTCTACCCAAAGAGGTCTATCAAAACTATTAGAAGTTTTTACAGGTGTTGTGTGTTCCCCCTCCCCTCTTAAAATAGTCAACATTTTTTGAAGCCTGGAATTGCAGAGACAAGATTTAATAACAGGAATGCTAAAAAAAATAAACAAGAACAAAAAAGGACAGGGAGATCACTGCTCCTAGTTATCAGAGAAAAGACCATTTATAAGCAGAACACTCATTTCCATTAATAACATCTTTGCTTTTTTTTATTAAAGACCAGGATGACCAATATTTTGAACAGGAAAAGTAAGTTGCACTGCACTTTAAAGAGGGGAAAAGATACTCCAACTTAAAGACAATTTTACTTAAATAACACTGATTGGAAAATCTTCCTAATAAAGGCTGCACTTGTTGATGTGTCGAGATCATGTTAGCATCTTGTGATTATTCCCTGCAAAAGTTATTTTCTGCTTGTAGCATTCATGTTTGTTCCACTAACTCTTTGGAGTGCTATTTTCAAAAGCACTCAAGCACTGTTCTACTTCTGTTCTCAGAGTGCAGAAGTGAAACCCTCATCCAGTTTTATGGAAAAACCACTGAACACTTTGAAAAATGTAAACCATTATCCCACAAACTACTACGCAAAATCTAACATGCTATGCTCACTTAAGACAGCTTGGGATTGTCAGATCAGAACAGAGGTCTTGAAATATTTCCATTAAATGAGTTCCATGTGAATACAGAAGTTTCACTGTACTCTTCCACTGCAATTACTTAACAGCCTTGGAAAGAGCAACACTTCGGTGGGGGAAGGGAAAAAAGGTTTTAAACTCTTAGGGTAGTTTGAAAGATTATTTCCCATAAACTGGATTTATATCCTTGATTATGCAGAAGACATCCTGAAAAGCACTTAAGAGTTTGACCTGAAGGGAGCTGGAAATACATTTATAAAGTATTATGGTTTGTGCAACACAGTATCAGTTAGGACATGTCTGTTTTCCATTTACATTCCTGTACATTTGTGCTGCCTTCAGCAGTTCCATCAGTGTTACTGTGTATACCAGAAGTATCAATTTTAAGCAATGGTAAGCAGAGAAACATCATTAATTAAATATTAGAACCGTCAAAGACAGAAGTGACCCCACAGTGCCAAGCAGAATCATTTCCCTCCTAGTGCCCCATTACACATGTTTTATCCTCTTACCTATCAAAAAGGACAGATACTCGTTCCATAGCTACGATCACAGATTCACTGTCAGGAGCGGCAGGATTTCCATCTGTGCTACGACTGGGGCTGATCTTTTCCTTTCCTAAGCCAAAATAATTTGTTATAAATTTACTGTGAATGCTAAAATAAGACCTTTTTATCCTTGTTAACAAATATAAATGAAGAAAATTAGAACTGTTGTTAAGCTAAGTCTCTCAGCACATGAAAGGTTTAAAAAAGTAAATACCTGTGTACATGCAAGTCAGCATTAATCCAAGCGCTGCCATCGCTCTGTGGGGGCTCTGCACATTCACTCTGTCAACACTCAGTTTAACTAGCGATTCACTATCCAGCCTAGAAAGTTGCTCTGAAAGGAGGAGTCGTTCTAATCCTCTCAGGACGCAATGATAAATAATAGATGGCGTTGATTCATCACTTCCAGACACCATGACTCCACACATCTGAAATAAAGAAAAAAGTCAACTGCCTGTTTTTTGAGGCGTATTTAGGTCATCTTCTACCACCATACCACAGCAGCTAGCATAGAACTGCATCAGGCATTAAGAAAACCCAACTAAACTAAACCCGAAATCATACCTACACCACACTAATGAAGTTAAGTGTTAAAGATAGCTATGTGGTTATCCCAGGCTACATGACCACCTGTGATTGGAGGCATCACAACATACCTGTATAATTCCTGCAGAGAATTCAGGCCCTACATCAAGTGGGTAATTCTCCATCAAATAGAAAGCAGCTGCACACATCACCAAGATGTGCTGTTGGTTATGGATATTCACACAACTGTAAATAAGCAAAAACACTAGTAGTCACTTACATCAAAGTTGTCTAGGTCACAAATAGATACGATATAAACAATCCTTAGAAACACTAAGTATTTTTTCACATGATATTTATGCATTTTTTAAAAATCACACAAAGTATCAACAAGATGCCATAAGAGAGCACTGGTTATCATGGAAATGCAATGCAACACCAGAAATTTGTCAGCAATATAATTAGAAGCTATCATTGCCTGACTTATTTAGGAGAAAAACTTCATTACTGATCCTGCAAGTCTTATTCAAAGAGTATGCCTTCTGATAGAAAAATAAGGTTTAAGGAACACAATTTACCAAAGAGACAACAGACTTGAGCTATCAAACAGTTTCCTCACCCCCAAATATTCTTGTGCTTCCGTTAATCAAACCTAAAATTGGCTGATAAGCTTAATTCGCAAGATTTCAATGAAATGCCAAAAACCTGTTTAATACAACGGCCTGCTCTAAAACATACTGACAACAGCAATCCATAAAGAGCTCTTCTGTTCACACATAAGCATGCAACAGTTCGGGGCGGGGAAAAGGGAGAAGAGTCTTACTGTGCCACTCCTCTCAAATTGGAGAGCAGATACTCGCTGATAGTTGGAATCAGTTGCTTTGCTGTCTCATCAAGCAAGTCACACTCAAGGATATAAAGAACTCCATGGAGAGCTCCAATCCGGCTTGGCATATGGGTACTTCTTAGGGTTGATTCCAGAAGTCGACTTACTGGTTCAGCCACAGCTTTATCCTAATACGTCCAACAAGAGTGTTCATTAGAAGTCAACACTGGTTCAATACTGGTGACTCCTGTCATTTGGAAATACTTGGAACAAATTAAAGAGCAGAAAATATGGCATGAACCAGAGTCTCGCTTAAAACTACTTTGAATCAAATGTCACAAGATTAATATCATCAGATAGGAGATGACTTGCAGATTAACTAGTAAACTAATGCTAATGCTACTTCATCTTACCTGTAAAAAGTCATCTCATGATTTAAAGCTAAAAAAACCCAAGATGAGCATTAGTTCAATCAATAGTATGTACTATTAAGAATCCTCTACATACAGGACTTGGATGGTTGGAATTTTCTGGCCTTCCGGCTAACCATAAAGGATGCTTCCCTCTAGAAGCTGACTGGTAGATGCTTATAGTCTGCATCCAAAAAGAATACCTTGCCATCCACTCAACTTATAGTACAGCATTGCATTTATTTGTTCTGAGACCACTGGCACTCAGAACTACACATCCTTCTCTCCATGACCACTCTCATGATCTGGATGATGAGACTGAGTGCATCCTCACTAAGTTTGCAGATGACACCAAGTTGGGCAGGAGTGTTGATCTGCTTGAGGGTAAGAAGGCTCTACAGAGGGATCTCGACAGGCTGAATCAATAGGCCAACATCAACTGTATGAGGTTCAACAAGGCTAAATGCCGGGTCACAACAACCCCATGCAACACTACAGTCTTGAGGAAGAGTGGCTGGGGAGCTGCCCAGCAGAAAAGGACCTGGGGGATGTCGGTCAACAGCTGGCTGAATATGAGCCAGCAGCATGCCCAGGTGGCCAAGAAAGCCAACAGCACCCTGGCCTGTATCAGAAATCGTGTGGCCAGTAGGACCTGGGAAGAGACTGTATCCCTGTGCTCGGCACTGGTGAGGCCGCACCTTGAATCCTGTGTTCAGTTTTGGGCCCCTCACTACAAGAAGGACGTTGAGGTGCTGGAGCGTGTCCAGAGAAAGGCAACAAAGCTGGTGAGGGGTCTGGAGCACAAGTCTTATGTGGAACGGCTGAGGGAACTGGAGTTGTTCAGTCTGGAGAAGAGGAGGCTGAGGGGAGACCTTATCGCACTCTACAGCTACCTGAAAGGGGGTTTGATCGAGGTGCATGTTGGTCTCTTCTCCCAAGCAACAAGCAATAGGATGAGGGGAAACTGCCTCAAGTTGCACCGGGGGAGTTTTAGATTGGATATCTATTTGGGAAAATTTATTCTCCGAAAGGGTTGACAAGCACTGAAACAGGCTACCCAGGGAAGTGGTTGAGTCATCATCCCTGGAGCTAATTTAAAAACATGTAGATGTGGTGTTTAGGGACATGGTTTAGTGGACTTGGTAGTCTTAGGTTAAGGGTTGGACTCTATAATCTTAAGGGTCTTTTCCAGCCTAAATGATTCTGTGATTCTACGTTTAGTCTTCAAATATCAAGCTCGTATCAGGTACTTTACTCCCTGTTATCAAAGTACAAAAATGTACTGGAATATGCAAAACCTATTCTAAACCGTTAGATTTGAGAAGTCTTTTTCTTACAATCTGTTTTAAGAATTTCATAGAAGGTGTTTGTTTTGCCTTGTCCTTGCATTCATGAAGTATCTGAGACACAGGCCTGCGGGAGGAGGATGGACTTCACAACTCTATGAGAGTTATATTCCGAAGCCGTTTATTGTCTTGTCCGACTCCAATATATATAATAATTTTTGTTTAGTCACTGCACACACACTCATGATTGGTTACAGCTTGTTACACACATTATTGCAATTGGCTATATACAAAATATCACACGCTGTCCATGCGCCTCTCACACAGTCAGGATTCACTGCCTGCAGGTGTTCCTGCACTCCTTTGCTTCCTCTTAGTTGTTTACCACAGCTCCTTCTCCTCAAGGCCGAGCCATGCAGATATCCAGCTGTTCACCAGCTTCTCAATGCCACAGCTCCTTCTCCTTAAGGTCGAGCCGTGCAGGGTGATCCCAACACAGGCCAGTTTTACAGTTTGTGCTCTCTAGTTGCTCTTTTTAAGCAGATTTTCTCCATAACTGAGCACAGGACAACAAGCAACCCTTGATGGAACGAACGTTTTCTTCCCCTCCCTCTAACCTGTTATATTCAGCTGCTTTCTTGCAAGAAGGTGTTCACTGAGTGGGAAATTACAGCCTAGTCAGAATAATCTGATCTCTAAACTGCTTCTGTACATTTGGCATTACTTTCACAGCCTTCCCTTGCACAGTTGCTGTTACAATAGCTACTGGAAGCTCTATCCCAAAAGTCTTTCAAAATTTCTCTTATCACTGTTATACAGAGAGTTTTTTATTAGTCTCAGAGAGCTTCTAGAAATACTAACTCCTTCCAAAAGAATTTGTAATTTTTTTCCTAAATATTTGCATTCTGAAATGTCCATTGAAAAATACTACTGCTCTCTGGTCTACAGATTTAGAGCAACGTATTTCATTAAATAACTTGCATTACTAATGTTTTTTTTTTTTCCCTAAATACAGAACAATGCAGTGGAGGAAAGCAAAGTGAGGGAAAGAAAAGGGATACCTGACTATCACACTACACATTCATCACATGCACTGCCCCAGCCTCTCATGAGATTATAGCCATTCACCTGTAACACAAATCTAGCATTGGCTGTTCCACAGTCCTCATTTCTGCCCAGAAATGTAACAAATGAGTCCAGGACAAGGGTAACAAACAAATAAGATAAGCCAAAAAGCACATTAAATTAAGCTCAAACCTCAAAAAAACCCCAAACCAAACAATGTTTCTGTTTGAATATAGGGCAACTGGAGGATGTTTGCAACCTCTGAAAGCCCAGAATACATATCCTATTACTTCTTACAGGCATACAGATCAGCTAAAGGATTTTCTTAGGGACAAAATACTCTGACCAAGTACATCAGTTTTTGCAGCAGAAGCTAAGAACGAGTTAACCCAGACTCTCATGAATTTGCAACAAGTTCCCATGAGAATTTCTTACCATTCCAAGAACAGCAGCAGCTTTACAAGTGGCTGGTATCAAATACTGTACAAGAATCTCATCTTCTGATGGATGCACCTTTCGCAATTCTGTCAATGTTGTATACATCATCTCGAACTGATTCCTTTCTGTAAATAAGTCCGATACTGCCAGAAGCTGTACACAGAATTGAATATAAAAAAGCCCATTAGCAGACAGACAAAAATTGACTTTCCCTTCTGTTATAATTGTCAGCAAAAGATTCCTCTATCAATCTATTAAATGAGTAAACATTAACTCAAGTGTCTGCAATAACTGTTGTTAACTTGTCCAGAATTAATTCCACCATCCATCTCTGATAACAACTGCCTCCAAATAGTCCTTTTTTCCAAAATGTTTACAAAACCAAATCTACTATAGTTAGCCTGGAAAATGAACAAACATTGCCATTTACAATGTAGTAAGATATCACACAACACACAATACATATTCTCTTGCAAGGAGAGTTTAATTTTAAGTCTCTTATAGTAGTGAACAATGACTATCAAGACACATTGCACACCTGTGTTCTTTATGTTTGGTTCTACACTTCAATAGGCAATTTAATCCTCTAATACATTGTTGTTCCATCTTTGCTTTGTTACAAAGAGATAAGATAAGCAAAATCCTGAAATCTACTTTGTGTCTTACCATCATTAAGTGACAATAAAGTGTTTGTAATGTAGTAGCAGAATATGCAATACAAATGCCTATATAGTTTAAAATAGTATAATGTTGTAGTTGTTCAAGTTATATTTCTGCACTACCCATATAATAGCACTGCCAAGAAAAATCAGTATTTCCCATATATTAAAAGATGCTTTACAAAAGCGGCTTAGCTCTGAACATTTGGTAACATACTCCATTACAACTCTGAATAATAGTTGACTTACTGATCGCACCACTTCGCTAATCAAAATGACTGGTGTTCTCTTGCTAGGGTTTGATGGCAATATCCACTGACTGTACAGTTCAAGCAAGAATTGAGAACAAGAATGTATATCTACACCAGCCCGGTGTTTCCTGCAAGGCACAATAAGCATGTGTTAAAATGGCTGTTCTTAAGCCCTGCTGAAGTACTTGATTTGAAATAATACAGTTATTTACCAGCATCCAATTTGTAAAGCCAGCTTACTGAACTCAGCACAAAGAGATAAAAGCTTATTGCTAAGTCAAAGGAGAGACAAGAAAAAAAAGAAGACACCTGGTGTTAACAGGAGAGGTTGGTGGCGAGGAAGGAGCAGGTATATCATTCTCATCTTCTTCATCCTCACCCCACTCTTCTTCTCTCAATGGAGTGATGTTATTTCCCAACCATATCGAGTGTATCGAAACCTTGCAACATGAAAAACAAGAAAAAATAGGAAAAATAAATAGAAAAGCATGACATTTAACATCCTTGTAGTCAGAGTATAAAATCTTAGAAGTCCAATACGTTCCTTTAAATGACAGGCAACAAACACAGAGCCTCATCTGCACGTCACACAGTATTTTTTCATTTTAATCTTTTTCAACATTTTAGTTTTACTCACTTTAGACTGTATGGCACAGCAAAAACAGCAGCACTGTGTGCTTGGTAGAGCAATACAGGTGATGCTGAAAGTAGCATCTGGCTATAACTTGTAAGCACGTACTAACCATAATTCAGCATATCTGACTGCAATATAACCTTTCTTCTGAAACCAGACAAGACTAAGATTTCAAGTCCTTTGACTCAGGCTAGATAAAGAGTTCTCTACGAAGAAGAACTTCGCTCTTCTTTAAGTTTTCCTTATAAAATTAAAGTTTCAGAACAATAACCTGCTGATGGTATTTCACAAATGATCTGTCTGAAGATTCCAAAACAAAATCAGCACTTCCTGTGTTTCAATACAGATATTACTTCTTCCTCTAAAGTTACTTATTTTACATAGCTCAAGACTTTTTTTTGGACCAAAAATTAACCCTTACATAGAATTTTTTTCCATGTTAAGCAAATATATACCCACATTTATTTATTTTTCAAGCAGTATGTCAAATGCCTAGTATTGTTATAGACTTAACAGTTTTTGTAAAAAACGTGTAGGGTCTGTAAACCTGCAAATTCAAGCCATTTAGAATTTCAAGAGAACACACAGACACCTACAGACAGACAAATCATCGTTTAGTCTTCCCTATGCAAAAGATTCCTCAAGAAAAATGTTATCCGAGTTTAGTATTTAAGTTTTTTTCACTAATACATACTATTGAAATAGTGAAACAAGTATTACATTTAAAACTTATATGTAATTTATATAGAGATTAATTTTTCAAGGAGATAAATAACTGGATAAGGACTATTTTTTAACTCACTGTATATAGTGCTAACTTTCCAACTAACATCATCCAGTGAAACTTAAGTCCCTACACTGAGTTTATTTAAAATTAAAACATGACTTATTTTATGTCCAGCGATTTTTCATTTCCTAAGGACTACTGCAAGCATGCAGTATCAAATTAAAATCCAATAGTTAAAGTGGAAGCTAACAGTACAAGGGCTCTTTAACACACAAGGCTGAAAAGTACAACTCAGTAAATGGCTCACGGGTAGACCTCACACACACAAGCAAAAATTCCATGAGAGGTGGGACAGCTGGCTGAGAGGAGTCACCCAGTTATGATCTACCCTGCATCACTCAGGCTTTCAGTTTACATTTATTGTAAATACCTCTTAACTGAATTTTCACAAACTGGAAGAAACATAATAGAAGTCAAGTTCAAAGTTAAGGTTTTAACAAACCTGTCCCAGTTTATAATCCATATCTCCTATTTCTCGTTCAGTATTGATCTGCAGTAAGAGTTTTTCATGGCTGATAAGAGCACCTGTAACAAAACAGAAGACAAGTTTTTAAAGCGTGCATAACAAAGTAGATGTGAACATGGCTTCATTACCTGCAAACTGGATTTCAAATAAATTCCTAAGAGTATCTTTCCTGGTTTTTAAATGTAAAATAAATTCACTGTCCCCTTCTCCCCACACACAGGTACTTACCTGTAGTAGCAGGAGAAAGTGATGGAACAGGGTCCCAAGCTTGGTATAAGTGATGAGTAGCAATATTATCTCTCTTAGATACCATTGCTTGGATTTCCTGTTCAACAATTCCCCTGATAATACTTAGCTTCCTCCCAAACCTGAAAACCCAAAAGAAATCAATTTAAGCAGATTTTCCTTTTAACATTTTTGTGCAAGTCTGACTAGCTTACCCTACAACGTTATGTGTCTATGCTTATTTTCATTATCAGGGATGCCAAAACTGAGAAATGTTGAGAAGTACATTCTGCACAGTTTACTAGATTTTAATAAGATATTGTCTTTTTCAGATATTGTCTTTTAACTCAGCAGGTTCATGATGCTAAGTCCATGTAACTTCTATGTAAACAGATCCACCCGTATACACTCTTGCTTAGAAAATACAGCCTATACATATTGTTGCTACAGCTAGATTAAGCAGTTGTAATTATGTATTAATCACAAATATAACTTTTATGCATTTTAGAGCAAGTAAAAAAATACCTTGTGTCCAGAGCTTTTAAAGCTTTGTTGCGGGGCTGCTGTTCCAAACAGCTAACTGCTGGATTGCCTGCAACAGGTATTGTCATTGCACTCAGCACCAAGGAAGTTATAGCTTGTACTGCAAGAACATTAATTTGGGTCCTCTCTGTATCTTCCTGTAAAATGAACTTACTGTAATTTGAATTGTAAAAAAAAGAATCCTGAAAGCCCTAAATATCAGTTGGTCACCTTCCACTAAATTATCGTTAATAAACCTGACATCTAGATTTCTTCCCATCCAGAAGCCTAGCTGACATAAGCAATGCACACAAAGCACTGTGACTGTAGCAGCAACACATCCTTCCACTTCATCAGCCATTCGGCATGCATCCTCTCATATCTCAACAGCATTACAACCTCAAGATGTCCATTTCAGAACTTTCAAAGTGTTTAGTTTCTCTGTTTGTATCTACCCATTAACTACCTGTTGAAACAAAGTACCAAAAAGGACAAATCTGAGTTGGAAACTCTTCAGAGAAAGATCCATGTTAACTGTTTTTAGTAACTACCTGTTTAGGAACAAAACTCAACCTCATCATGAAATTTCAGCAGCATTTTTCCTGGACATCATTATCCACACACATCCAATGTTTCTTCTAAACCAAGATATAACACATTCAGTATTTAGCACCACCGTAAAAGTGTGAGAAAACTCTAACGCAACTTTCTTAAAATATTTGGTTAGATTCAGTCTATTATTCACACTTGAGGCACTCCCATTTTTCCCCAACAGAAGTATTTAGAACTACACACATTGTATCAAGTACTTTTCCACCATAAATCACCACCACTGTAGTAGTCCCTTTCTTTCCCTTTTAAAAAAAATCTCTTAAAATAAACTTCTGACACTGTGGGTTGTAACTCATCCTCCCTGTGCTGATGGTAGCAAGAATCCTCACAGTACATGGACTAAATCAGGTTTTTTAACAAACTAAAATTAGAACAGCACAAGCACTTGCAGATTCTGAAGTGGCAGAATGTTTCTCAGTTTTTGCTTTTGTTGTATCAATTCTGATTCCTTCTTGAAAGTATCAGACCACAAGAAAGTCTGAACCTTCTTAGAAAATGTACGAGGGTAACAAATTTTCAACTCTTTTTTCAAAAAGTGAATTTATAATAGTGCTTAAAATGTTTGCAATTTTGAACATATTAGTTTTCCTTGGAAAGTAAAGGAGCAGTATTTCTCCTATTCTAGAAATAAACGTTCTCTACGTGACAAATAAGGAACTACCAATAACTAGGTTGCCTTAAGTCTCATCCAACATGGCCATTATGTAGAAAAGAGTTAAGTAAAGATGTAGAAAAAAGTAAAAAATCCTGCACGCTGCACAAGTGTCCAAATCGGTCTAACAGAAAATGCTAACCCAGGGAATAGGGGTGATGACACTCTACTCCTTTTTAGAGTCTGACACCTAGGAAGCAAAGGAAACAAATGCCTTTGTCTGCTACCCAGGATCCACTATTCAGTCATCTTTCCTCCGAACTCTTCAAAAATGCTTTAGGCTCTGCACCTACAATCAGGTTCACAATCTGGGAGTGAACGCTGTATGACGTTTCATGTCAGAGCTAGAACCTATTAAGCAGGTTAAGACACCTGAAGAGGGAAAGTGTCTTTTGTGATAGCAAAGTCCACTCTCATCTTTGCTTTTGGTATAGATAAATTTCTTCAGCTCTGATCCCCAAACATCCTCCACTGAATTTTGAACACTTACCTGAGGCATCCAAGTTAGAAGCCCAGCTATCCAATATACAGTCTATAACTGGGAGCAAGAGACATAGGCATACATCTCAAGGTCAATTAATTTCTAGTCAAGAATCTTACAAAAATAATCTTACCAAAGAAACTCCATTGAAGTGGGATTATTAGATAGCACAGATAATTGCAGTAATATATACTAGTTGCAGTTAACTAGTATATTTCCTAAAGGCACAGTTCTTGCATGTTGTTTCTCCAAGTTTTTGGAGTTCCTATTGTGCCCAAAGTCAAACATCTAGCCAAGCAAACTTTGAACTGTGTGTGTGTTGAGTGACATAATATAAAGTTGAAACAGCTTCACTAATATTTTTCTATGCTATTTACATGTTTGCAGAAGCTTTAAGCCACAAGATGGATGTGTCTGAACTCAGAGGGTTATGAAGACAAGGAAATATAAAATGGAAATAATTTCTTCATTTTAGTCATCATTCTTCTGCTTTACAGGTTTAATAGAAACATTTTTCCTAGTTTAAGTAAAATTTAATTTAAAAAATTCAGTGAATGACATTACCTCTTGTTGGTTCTCCTCTTGGTCCATTACAATAGGCTGAGTTACAAGCACACCAAGCAAAGTAGCCCAAGTCTCTTCAAACTGAGTACGGCTGATCCACCCTATGGAAACACTCAGAGATAGCCATTTATGTCTTAATACAAAACTTAAAACATGGAACGGCATTAAAAAATGGTACATCATTTCCACAGATTTAGTTTCATACCATTTCCTATTTGATTTGGCATTTTTTGTAATCACTACAGCTTAAGTTTAAAGCGTTCTATTTTAGGAAGTGATGAACCCTTTAGAAGGGTTCTGCACATTATTATTTAAATGGTCCTGCTCAGGTTGTTTCTTATATACGTATAAATGCTTTGATTATCCAACTTTCAAAACACTGTGATCTATCAGGTTTTCACAACACAGAAAATCATCCAGAAAATTGGCCAATTCTCACAGGAAAGTCAGTCATGAAGGATTCCATAATGATCCAAGAAATCTCCATGCCCTAAAAGCAAGAAGACTGAATTGCTTAGAAATAGGCCATTAAAATGGAAGCACTTCTCAAAGTTTTTCCAAACATATTTTCACCTATAAAAAGACTGCAGAGGATTCCTGAATAATACCTTGCTGTTTATACTAAGGATATCTAAAGAATCAAAAATGAGAGTGTCATCTTAGGCATTATAGTGATCAAACAGAAATCAGTGCTACACCAGAAGTCAATCAAGTATTAACCCATAAATCAGAGAGGGGGAGGGGGGAAAACCACCAAAAAAGCCAAAGAACATCCATAAGCATACAGAAAATTTGATGCATTACCCATCACAGTCTCATCTGTTGACAAAGACTTGAACTCTTAAGCCCCACTGCCCTCATTCAGTAAACCTTGACATATCCAGAAGCTTTAAAGTGACAGCATGTAATTTAAAATATTGAGAATGTGGCACTAAATTCTATTTATATACTTTGCATGAATAAAAAAAGGCGGAAGCAAAATATTCTCAAACATACTGTCAAGTGCATGCTCCACAAAACAAGTGGCCATTCTGTAAGAGCACACTAAGCTCTTCCAACCTGAGTTGGCTTCGTTTCTAAGTTGTTATTTTTTTCTCTGCATTGAGCAAAATGTAAGAATTATTGCAGCACAATTATTAACCTGCTCTGAGGTATTATTTCTCTCCCACAGAAGCAACAAAAGTAAACACATTGTACCAAATTCAGTTATTCAGCAGCTTCACAATACAGGTAAATGCCTAACAAGAGCCAAGTCTATGAATTTTTAATTTTGCATGTACCAAGTGTATTAATGCGATAGATGAACTCCTTAAAGATCTCCTTTTCTTGAAGAAATTCTACTGGGATTTCAGGAAAAACCGTGCCGAAGTCACCTGCAGGCTTTGGTGACCAGCCTAATTTCCAGACCTGAAGAAATATAAAACAATCTACTTATCCAAAACAGAAATCGTATTAACATGACAGTTATAAGTATATATGCACCATTCAAAAGCAATGAGATATCAGTAAATAAAGTAATTCTCCAAACACAAACAAACCTTAAAGATTAAATATCTGTTAGATATCTAATATACTTTTTACACTTTCTTTCTAATTTTGGGTGGGTGTTTTTTGCATATTTCTCACTAGGAATTGTTCAGTCCCACTGTCCAAGTTTGGATATGAAAGCAAATAATGTCATGTCATATATTTCAGTTTAGAATTTAAGTGCCAGGTGACCCCTAGATTGTGCTGAAATGATGCTGAAAGGTAAATCGGGGAAGACAGTTCACAGACTATTGATGCCTGAAAAAGCAAGAAAATACCCCTGAGAGTGGGTAAAAAAGTCTCAATCATAAAAATATTAGTATCTTTTGACATACCCTCAAAAACAGAGGGCTAAGAAACTGAGAAAGGCCCAAGAAATGGCCTTGCACATATCAGGAAACCTCCTTGTGCTCTACCTAGTATGCATCTAGAAACGTTTCCGATAATGGTTTTGAAGTTTATTGAAACAAAGTCATTTCACCATACTAACAATATCTGGAGGTAATCATGAGGTATTCTTAAATCCATGTTACACGAGCCAAAAACAAAAGGTTGAAATACCTTGTCCAAAAGATCTAAGATGAGTTAGGAAAGAACTGTAATATACAATCCAAAAGTATCTGCATGGCATACCATGGTACCACACACAAACAGCAGTGCACCATTGCATCATTTTGGTGCTTAGTGTGACAAAAAAATGAATTTGTCAATTCAGGCGTCAAAGAAGGGTAGATTTTGCACTCTTTCCAGGGTAAGCAATCCCACTGAGCAGGAGGAAATATTAGCCCTAACAAAGCACCCAAGTCACTGCTTTTCCTTTCTTAAACTACCACCTGGACATTCTTTCAAGAAAGAATGTAAGGAACAACTACGATCCTTTCTAATCAGATCTCTGATTCCAAAGTGAACTCTTCTTTGACATCTTTACAATGTTTTGCTACTCAGTGTTTAGAAAGACAAACTAGCTGATCAAACTAGCTAAAGGCTGGAGTCCCACTGACATAACTTAAGATGCAGCATCATATTTGGTTTTCAAAAAGAGTTGTTCAATAGCCTTTGAAGTCCTGAAAACAAAGCATAATGAACATACCAAGGGAGGTACTCTTGTGTAACTGTTCACTAGAGGCAGCCTTGCTAAACTGATGATGATGTTCTTGAGGATGGGAGTAAGAAACGCTGGAATACTGCTGTTTCTTTTGTGCCCCAGTGCCAAGACGGTCTGTAGACATTCCACCATCTCAGCTACCATTTCACAAGCTGCAGTAATGTGTTTCGTTTCTTTGTTGGGAGAAAAAGAAATTCAGTTTTATGAATCTAGTCAAAAGACACATAATTTAAAATGATACAGAAAAAGAAAAAATGCTTAATGAATGATTATGTCAAGGAAAAGGACAAAACCACAATAAGGATGTAGACAAAGAAATATTCTACAGCATTTCAGCTAGCTGAAGAATACTGCTACCATCCTCCCTGCAATAGCTTGCGTTGTTTGCCAGTCTCAGTGCTGGAGATTGCCAGTACCTGCGATCTGTCAGCAGAGCACCTCACATGCTTGAACAGGCCACACTGAATAGAGCATTTGTTAGAATTTACCAGGTGACCAGAGACTCATCTGCTTTATGAGAAAGCAGTCACATAGCTGGGTATGCTAAACCTGACAAGCAGGTAATTCCTGTAGATGGAAGTGGTATCTTACTGTACCCGCACAGCTGGATATGGAAAACAATGCTGTCCACACTCACAGACTACACTTGACCTTCACCTCAGCCTATGGCTCCCATACTGTAGAAGGGCAGATAATGAATCTGCCATTCTACAGAAGAAATATTAATAATTCCACCTCTTCCATAACTTAAAAAAGCTCAATCTGCAGCATGCTGCACAGCTAACACAATCCCCCAAAAGAAAGATCTGCATTAATGTTTAACTTCCAGGAAAAAACAACTATACCTGCTAAAAAGATGTCAATCTATATTTAATAAACATTCATCAAATACAAATAAGGTCTCAGATGAGCTCTCATTGTTAAAAAAAATAGGAATGGAAAGGGTACCTACAAATATTTTTTTCAGTGAAAGTTTAAGGCAAATGTGGAATTCTCCATTTACTTACTTTGTATGTTTGAATCAACTTCACCCTCACTTATGCCTTTTGAAGTGTTCTTCTTTCTTTCAGGACTAAGAAGTTGATTACCAGGTTCAACTGCAACTGAATTAAACAAAAATATTTGAAAGATACAGCCATTACATATCTCATTTTTCTCCTCAAAACCACATAGTAGGCAAATATTTACATCTCCAAGGCATCTGCCAAGTTCAAAAGTAAACAAAAAATTTGAAGTGAGAAATTAAAATAGTAGAAATTAATTTGTCAAATAATTAAAAAGGACTCAGAGGAAATATTGTAGACATTTAGCATTTGATCAGTGATGACTGATGATTTATTAGAGAAAATTTTCTCATAGCTGTTCAAATTGGACTCACCTGCTTCTATGATAAATCTAAGGCAATTAATTAAGGAGCAAGCATATGTCACATTAACTGCAGAAGCCAGCAAATTCCAGAGACTAGGCTGCTGTAACGTCAGACAGCAACAATCCAGAGCAGCTTGAAGATCTACACTTAATGGAATCTGGTCATGCATTAAATGCCATGATAGTGCCTGTGCAAAAATAAGTTTCCCATTAATAGCAAATTCTCACAACAGAAGAACTTATAACCAAAAGGTTGGGTGGGGTTTCTCAGGGGTTTGGGTTTTTTTTTTTTTTGTTAAGGTTGGGGTTTTTTGGGGTTTTTTTGGGGGGGAGGGGGGTTGTTGTTTTTTTTTTTTTTTTTTTTACTCAGTGATATGTAAAGTTTTATTAGCAAGGTGTATTGATTTTTTTCCTGAGAGAACAGAATTTATTTTAAGTACAAGGAAATCATGAGTATTAAATACTGTCTATTCAGTGTTTCAAAAATCACTGCAAGGCCATTCTCCCAAACGGAAGATCATTCCATCATTCAATCAACCTCTCCTTGTAAAAAGCTACCTTTGTCCTATAAGTCCATATGATTTACTAGCACAGGTCAAAAAGTAACCACTGAAGAAATTTCTACAGTTAAGAAAATCAAAAGTTACTCAATGGTGTCAAAGTTAAGTCAAAGTTGTTCCCTCTCCCAACATTTCATCACATCTTCAACTATGCTGTAGTTTCTTACCTCTACTGACATAACTACGAATTTCAGGATATCATCCTCTTTGTCAGGAGGAACACGGAGACCAGCTGGTAGTTTTGAGAGTAACAACAAATACTGAGCCAGTGCACGACAAAGTGTCATCATAGACTGATACATCACCTCATCTCCTATAAAATAAGACTGGATGAAATCTAGCAGTTTGAATTTTTTCCCCTCAATAAATTTTTTTCAGAATAATTTCATAAGGTATCTTGATTTTTTAAAATAGAAAGTTCATGTATTCACAAGACATCTGTAAAGTACCTTTGCAGAGGAGAAAATAAACTTTAAAAGACTGTTATTTCTATTACCAAAGATGTCGCTTAGTTTTTTCCAGTAGGCTGATGGCTCAGTTGGCAATAGTGGTTGAAAAACCAAGTGGCTGGCAGGAAGGTTTTGTACAGTGGTAGACACATGATCCAGAGTTACTCTCCACGCTGTTTCAAAGAAGCTACTCTTCTGGTCTCTTGAGATTTCATTCATGCCAAGGCTTAAACAAGGTGCTAACAAGCTTAGATTGAATTCCTAAAACCAAATAGTAAATAAAAAGTAAAGAAATTGCTTTTGAAGAGAAGCTAAGTTTCTGACAGTATCTGATACTATTTTGGCATACTAATATGGTGGTAAATTAACAGTTTATTAATTAACTAACTTGTTATTATGACCTCTGTTCAACTGTAGTGTAACAATACCATAATTAAGCCCGTATTTGTTCCACATTTAAATTCGAAACATTACTGTACTAGAAAGAAAAATCAATATGCTTATTCCAAATTTTCAGAACAATCTATGAATAAAGCTTATATACAGACCTATATATAAAGACCTATATACAAGGAATTTTCAAGTAATAAGTTTTCAAACAAATAAGTCAAAAATCTTTTTAAAAACAGTTTCCCACTATTATTTCTGCATACCAGCAGCAAACGTAATATAGAGAATTTGAACAAAATTCTTAGAAAATTAAGTAATAGGTACAGGTTGTCCTTTATACCAGATTTATTACCTGTGGCCTGTTAGTGGCATACTGCAAGTAATCTAGCACAGATATTTAAAATATTACAGAAACATCTGGCCTTGTAAGAGACTGTATGGCAAAACGAGAAGATTACGTAAAATGGTAACACTGGATTTTTGTGATTGCAGTACATAAACTAACCTTCATTTCCACACTATACACTTTCTGTACTACCAGAAAGTGACTATTAGCAGCATTGCTAGACACAGAAATGAAACATACCTACTATTTTAGTTTCCAAAATGAAGTGAAATTCAAGAAGTGAACAACAAGTGTTAAACAAATTTGAAGTGTTTACATTTAAGAATCTAATCCATTAATACCACCAGTAAGAACATTAGAAATAATTAGATCCTCTTCAGATGACTGTTTCATCTGACAAAGAAGTTACCTTGCTGGTCATGAGGGAGTTCAGATCAGGCTGAGGAATCCTATTTACCAGCTCTGCACCTTCTAGCAGTGCTGAGTCAGACTTGATGCAACACTGTGACCTCACTAGTGACACATACCAGTCCTTTAAAAATTGAACAAAGAAATGTATTACTTATTTTCCCAGAAAAGAATACACCTCATGGGGCAGGGAGAGAATTGCTCACTGGCATTGAATTGTGGTCCATTTAAGAGATCACTAGGCCACATTAATGTAAAAAAAAACCTTAAAGAAAAAAGGCAACACACAGCACTGATATATGGACCACCTTAAAATAGACCAATGGATGTTCACTGTCAAGTTGTCTATTTCCATAGAGTCTGGACAGGAAACAAGAAAAAAAAGCTTAACATTTAGCACAGATGTATGTATTAGGATCCTAAAGCTGAGGAGAATATCTAGGAAAAAAACTGGAATACTCAGTAGTTACACAAACAAAACAGTAGCAGCAAAAAGCCCCAATACTATAACCAAGTAGGAAAAGTCTTCAAATTGAAATAAATCAGCAGATGAAGATAACATCTATCTTTTAATACTCACTGAAATAAATGAAGACCATCACGCAGCACTGCAAATTTACTCCTTAAATTACTAGTGATGAGCCTACAGGAGCTGATTTAACTAAGGAATATAAAGAGGCTTAGTTATTCCTTTATGTGTTTTCTTTCTCATAACTGGACATCCTAAATTTGCTGACATTAATTAGAATGTGACTAAGCCTGTCAGAGATCAGAGAGCATCTGGAAGATGAGCAGGGAGTTGGACTCAATGATCTTTATGGGTCCCTTCCAACTTTACATATTCTACGATTCCATGAACTACATTAGGTTTGTGGAGGAAGCATATAAAAACTACTTCCTTTGTGCAGGATTTACAGTTGCAGAGGAAGGAGATTTTTTTGGTTAATTTGAAGTAAGAAAGGCATGGGTAAGTGGTTTCTGGGCACAAACAGTGTTTCCTCCTGCTGCCTAAGTAGTTCTTAAACTCTCTCAAGTCAATGGGTTCCTCGACTACTTATCGGTCTCCTCCAAACTGTCAGCTAATCAAACAATTTTTTCCATCTCATTTACACACACTTCATATTACTGTAGGACATATCACTGTAGGACACAAAGGAATGAAAAAGAGAAGTCATCTGTACCATGGGAGAAACTAGAAAGGAAGATACAGAGGCTAAAAGGCTCGCTCTTAGCCTCCCACCCTGCTTTGAAATAAATGTATCTACACGAAAGATAGAAACAGTTAAGTAGTCATGTTTGTTCTCTGAAAGTACTTTAAAGCTGAGAAGTGGCAACGGAGAAGCAAGGCTTAATTTCCAAGTTTTCAGCAAATGAATAAAACTGATCACTGCAGTAAACATATCAAGAAAACAAGTAAGAGTACGCATCTGTCTCTACTGAACCTTATATAAATCTTTCCTTAAAGCCATGCAAAGAAACAAAACTTGATAGCTTTTCACAGCACCATCAACAAAACAAACGTGTGCACATGCTAATTATTCATCCTAAGTTCAACAGTGAGCCAACACATGTGAAATCATTCGCTGATCTGTATTTGAGACTCATTGACAATTCTGAGAACATTAACTGCATAGTAAAAGTAAGCTGTATTTAAATATTTTGTAATGAGCAAAAGCTTATTTAGAGTCAAGGCACTAGTGACTCTTTCTAAACATAACCTTACTTTGTCTAGAATTACATTCTCTAAAGCTGGTTGGTCTTCTCCATCTAGTGGGTGTGAGGTAACCAGAGGTGAAGGACTAGTTGTGTCTGGTGCTACCATAAGACGAAACCTATCCAAGAGCGAGTAAAGTCTTTGGTGTCTGAAATAGAAGAACACATCAGCAGAGAGCTAATTTACTCAGTTTTGTAAATCACTTAAAAATAGAAAGACATCTAGTGAGGCAATTCCAATCCTGGGAGAGAAAAGCTGTAGAGTCTTAAGTTCTTTCTTGGATATATGCAGTCATATGGTGCAAAACTACAAATTTCACCAGCTATCAGCTGCCAAAGCAAATGAGCGCAGCACCACCAACAATGAAGTTTTAAATTTAAATTCAAATTTGTACATGCGTAAGCATAAAATGCAAGCTGCCCAGTTTTCCTTACGCAGTACACCTTTTTAATTAGTAAGGGCCACCTAACATTAGCTAACATTAACACTAACATTAGTAAGTTAGTGTACAGATGATTTGATTGCAGACAAATACGTTCTAACAGATACCAAACAAGAACCCTCTAAAACTAAACTTTTTAAAAAAAATATATTAAGAATTCCAGTTTTTTTGGATTTACATCAGTGTTGGGGTTTGGGGTTTTGTTTGGTTTTTTTCCTCCCATTATTGCTATTGAGAACTTGTATAAAGTCATTTGGAGATTTTGGAGTGTTTTTAAAAATTCCAATGTAACATTAGCCATGAAGGCACATTACTATCAATCTACTGCAGTCTTGGGCTTTAAATTCCTTCCCTACTTCCTTCTTATTTCAGTCAACAGATGCTAACCTCAAACAGCAATGACATCAAAAGGAACAAATTGGGCTCGCTCCAACATTAAATAAAGCTTTTTCAAAACCAGCATAATTTTCTCCTTTTTATAATAGCAGCTCACATTTAAACAGCTGGGAGACTAAACAGTTAAAACTTTCAACATGGTTTGGGGAGGGGGGGGTGTAAAAAAAAAAATCAAGCCCACCCAGCCTGAACTCACAAAATTCATAAAAATTGAGGAAAATAAAGCTGTTTTCAGCAAATGTAGTTTTTGTCAAGGAATTAATTTGCAGTTTCTGTCTCTCAAAAGTATAATACTGAGTGGGACGTGGTAGAGAGAATTTGATGCCTTCAAGCCTTTAGATTGCTTTAACTCTTAAGTATATTGCAAATTCAACTCATCCAACATAACTGCCCTTGTGCCAGAATATGCCTGCATCTTGCAAGAGAGGCTTTACTCCCGTTTTATCTCCAAAAAGGACCCACTGTCTTACCTTTAAGAAAAAACCCAAACATAGGAAAACAGAGTTAACACAGTTAGTACTAGAACATTCCTTAGTTTGGCATTATTTACCTTGTTGCTAATCCACTGTTTTGAAGGTATTCCTGAATTCTATCCAGTTCTTCAACTGGTAACTGAGTAATGCTGTTCTATAGGAAAGAATCACAAGAATTTTTATAGGACAAACGACCCATAAGTACTTTGAACATATTAGGAAAATTATGAAGTGAATTGTAAACATTCACATATCTATATATTAAATTAAAAAAAACCTCCTTTCCCGTGAAATGACTTAAACATCATCACATTTTGATGTACTTCAACATTACCACACTCAATTATATTGCTAGCATTACCCAATCTTATTTACAAATGAAAATATTTATCTTTACCTGTAAAGTTGCAGCCAAAAGCATTTCTACCCGACGGCAAGCCAGTGTGTCAACCATGCGAGCAAGCACACGGAATGGAGTACACAGAAGCTTATCAACATATAATGTTAAGACAGCCCCAGACTGGCTGAGATGTATTCCCTCTAAGCACTGTAAAGTCTTCTTCAGAGTTGTGGGCTAGATGTTGAAACAAAACAAGACAAAAAAGGCAATCAACTGGAATACAATGATCTTACAGATAGAGGGAAAGGCATTTAGAAAAAAGTACAGCTGATCAATATAGTCATCGACATACGAATATTTCTGAGTTACTAGCTTAATTAATACGAACACTAAGTTTTTCAATGTTTAACTGTAAAAGCTTACTCTTTCACAGACTAAGCAAAAAGGAGCAAAACTTTTAGGGAAAAATTTAAAGAGACATAGGTGGAATTGTAGAAAGCTTTGAGAACAGTGAGAAGCTTGAACTCTTGCTGGAAGAAAGTAGGAACATGAGCATAGTCAAGAGAAGAGTACAGAAATCCAAATAAGCATTGAAGATTTTTGAGTACATGTTTAGTCATAGAAACAGCAATGGCTACTCAGGATTAAAAGGGGAAGCAAAGAAATTTTTTTTTTTTTTTTTTTAATATGAGCACCAATTCAGCACAAATAATCTAGGGGGAGAAACAGAAACTAGTTTGACTCATGGGACCAACCTTGTTTCAGAGCAGACTGTAAATATCAGCTATTTTAAATTTACTGACTTTTCTGACAATCACTAAACATTTCACACAATGACTACATCTTCCATTCGAACACATTTAGTTTAGTTCATTCTACTGATGCTTAGACACTAAAGCCCAGATTCATCTTACCTAACTTTAAAGTGTTTTATTCACATGCCTAAAGCACTAAAGCAGTTGCACTAGATTTGCATAGAGACAATGAGAATAGACAGGAAACCTTATCAGGCTACTCAGGGTGCGGTAGCATCTCCTCCCATTAGCTCTAGAGGAAGTCCAGGAAATGACACTTTCCACCTAATGAGTTCCCAGATTAAGAGGGATGCATAAAACCTTACATTCCTATAGAAACATCATCCACTCCTTTTAATTTGAAAACTAAAATAATCAACAGAACTAGTGTATTGTGTATTGCATTTTTCTGCAGCAGTATTTCCCTCACGAAGATGCCACAACTTGTGGGGCAGATCAATGGGGAAGGCATGAGCTTGCAAATCATTTTCATGATGTCAGGGCCTATGAAGGTGACTGGTTCGTATTCCTGCATCTATAGTAGTTCGGTTATTTATGCTACCAAGTACTGAGATCAAAGACGAAAGTTACAGCTTTAATTTAACCTTCAGATATTTATTATGTGGGGGTAATACACAGGAAGAAAAGCAGCTTAACCAACTCTCCTTGCATTTATAGATTTGATGGATTGGAACACATCTGATGCTGAGGTTGCTAATATATTACAAGGTTCGCTCTTTGCATTTTTAAAGAAGTGACTTTAAAAATAAAATTAGAAGTTGATAAATGACCCAGAAATGTCAAAATTTGCATACTTATCAGTTAAACTTACGCTGAAATGTAAGTGACTTTATTCTTTAAAATAAGTCAAAAAGTTAAAAACTTACAGCTGCAAGATTCTCACAACGTGACTGAATGGCCTGGATGAAGAGACCACTGGCTGCTGAATTCCGGTGAACAGCACTAATAAAGTCTTGTACTGGAGGCTCATGGGACAGATTAATCAAGTCTTGAACATGATTCACAATAAGCCAGGTCAAGTGTTCTGAATCATGTAGGTTTTGACACTAAAGGGGAAAAAAATTAAAATCTGATTCCAGTAATACCCATATTAAGCATTTCACTACTAAAAAACTTTATCTGACAAACATGAAGTTTTTCATGTATTATTTTAAAATAGCTACCAGAACTATCACATAAAGTGTCTATATTTTAATATCACCATAATTACTTTTACATGACAAGTTTTCCAAATGCTTTTGATCTTGTTGCAAAGTAAGAGATTTATAATGAATTTGTAAATTTTTTTTTTTGAACACTAAAAATCCAGGTTAGAAACAAGTAAATTGAGGTGGTCAACTCAAAGATGCTGCTTTTAATGAAATGCTGTTTGAAATAAACATGCATACACAGAGTTGTCTTGTAAAATGTGATTTTCATTTAGGCTTCTTTTTAAAGATTTCTTATTACTACTGGCCTTAAACACAAGATGAATAATTTCTGGAAAGCAAATCCAAAGAGATCTATCAGTAATTAATTTTAAACCTACGGAGGCTATGTGTGTATTAACCAGCAGTTCAACGCAACATAAGATCTGTAGAGCTAGCCAGGTGATGCTGAGAGGCTGACACCCCCCAGTAAAGAGGTTTTGGAGGGTTTTACCTTGGACTACACTTCTAATTGGACTCTGGTGACTGAACGTCCATTAGTACTTGAAGTGCTTCTTAAACATAGCTTTTGGTTTAGTTGAATCTGAAAGGAGTGCAGTTTGCTTGCCCCAAAACTGCTCTGCAATGCAAACCAAAGTGCAACACCAGATATTATGGGAAGCTCCACTTCAAATGTTCCCAATGAACTAAATTGCTAACACTGAGGCAGCAAGAGGCCAAGGGCCACAGGAACTGCTCTGATTAAAGAGCCAAAATGGAAGTCAAATGTTAATGTAAAACCTCTCCTCTTAAGGTATAGAAACAGAAATTTGTTGTCCCCTAGACATTGTGCGCCGCTACTGATGATGTGAAGTCTAACACTAAGTAGTGTAGCTTCTAACACCTCACAAGTAAGGGATATGATACCTAGCAGATAATTCTATTACCCACCAGGTATCCTTTACAAGCCAAGAGAATTCTCAGTTCAGAATAGAAAAAAGCCAAATGAGGTCATACCTAAGCTTAGAGAAGCACCACCTGAAAACAAAATTACTAGTTTCACAAGTCTTCATTTTTCACTTGTGAACCAGATAGATTCAGTTAATGCACATCAGTAATAAAAGCCTGTCAGCATAATAAAATATCTCAAAACTATAGTTATAAAATTCAAATATTCAAAACTTACAACATAGTCACAAAAAAGAATAAGTGCTCCTCTTCTCACTATCTCTCGATTGCACATGCCACGTTTAGATTCTGAATTCGATTCATCACTGTCTCCAGATATCTGAGGGCTAAGCAATTTAGTTGTAGAAAGACTATGTCTCCTGCAAGAAGCACATTTTATTTTGTTACTATTTTACTCTATTACTACTATGGATACTGAAACATTAACAATCAAATTGTTTTTAATATCCTACCAATGTCCTTACATAGTATTTATTTTCCTAGAAACTTCATTCAAACATTATACTGCTTTGAAGTAGACACTTTACTTTCCATCAGCTCTTTAGTTTCTAACAATTGTAGTTTCACTTTTTTGTTCTGTGCTTATTATTTCCTTGGACAGTCTGAAGAACTAGGCTATTCAAACGAAAAACACAGGCTATTGCATATCTGGTAAGATAACAGAACGTAGTTCTGTATTTTCTTCTCAAGCCAAACCAGGGTTCTTAAGCACTTAGTCTAGTGTCAGATCAAAAGTGATGTACAACCAAGAAAAAAAAGAGGCAATACTGGTAAATCAAAAAACATAACTGCAGCAAATAGCAGATGTCACCTTAGCTATTTTAGTTGCCCTACTTTGCTCATAAACCAGGTAATTTCACATTTCCACAAATTAGAATAATATTTTTTCACATCATAAGGTTGAACTGAGACAAGAATCTCACATTTGAGCAAGTATTGATCCACTCATGTTGTTGAGCAAGATTAGTCTTCCCTAATGCTCAAGCATCAGAAATGTCTCTCAAGTCAGTTGTTAATCTACCTCTACAGTTAACACAGAGGGATACCCACCCCCATAGGGGGTTATCTTCCTTACCCCCAGAGGATGAATCATTCCAATGCCTGACAGGTGGGATGAACGAACTTCAGACCAAGGGAACACTAATTTTAGACCAATCTCTGAATTTCAGACAACTAACGCTAAGTGAGGTTACTATGATGCTTCATGATAATGAATCAGCATGGTGCTGATACTATGTTTTGATAGCATTTATTAATAGAAACACTGAGAACAGATATAACTATAATTATAGTTATACTAATCAGATTGCATTTTCATAAACATAACAGTGTATATCCTCTACATGGCTGGTTATTTGCCTGAAGGTGAAACATGAAGTCTCCATAGGAACATGAAATCTGAAATACTGAATATTTTGTTATAGTTATTTCCATAATTTTAAAGTAGTACACAGATGAAGCTTTCTTGGCTTAAAAGTGGAGAAATTACTTGTCAGTTTTTCTGTCGGACAACTGAGAGCAGGACACATTTCCTTAGTTTGAAAGGCATACTGATATCAGAACAGACAGTATGTATACACATAAAGTAAATGCAGAACTATATTTCAGAGTCCAAATAGTACTATTCAACAGGTTCACAGGCTTAGCAGATAAAAAAAATCAATTGTTAGTATAGTTTTAGCAAATATAATTGAGACATTATTAATACTAGGGATCAGGAACAAATCTTACTTTGGAGTTTGATGCACTTCTGACCACCAGTTGTAGTTGGTATAATTGACAAGAAGCAGGATTTGACACCAGAGGAGAACTAAAGAAGGATGCGTGGGAATCATGGACTGAACAAGGTCACTCAAACTTTCAAGGGTATAGAAACTACCATCAGATCCATCTCCTGTAAAAAGCCTGGTGGCTGCAGCTGTGATCCTTCTAAACATCCCTGAAAACAATAAAAGCATGTTAAAGTAACTATGCTCTAGTCTGAATTATGAAGCTTTAAAATTATTCAGGGTACCTGGAGAACACAAACCTTGTTTTATAAGCCACTACCATTCCTCAAAGACAGCTATATCCTAAGTGGTTTGAGAAGTGTAAGGCAAGTTATGGAGTTTGCCCAAGGCCAGCGTGTAAACCAGTAATGACCAGTCCCCAGACTCAGTAATAATGCTTTAGATCAGACTAAAATTATAATGAACCTTATCTTCTGAATTTTTTCTCTGCCATGCATCAAAAAGTTTGATACATGAAAATCTTACAAAATTTAAAATTGTTAATTATAGACCAGGATTTTGGGGTTTGGTTTGGTTTATAAAGCAAAACACAGAAGTTCTAATGAAGGGCCATGCTGTAACTACTATTCCACATGCTAAGGACGATCACTTAGTCTCCTACTTCACATGAGGGCTTCCCAAATACATTTGGTTGAAACTAAACAGATACCCTTCCACACAGTTTCTAAAGTACAAAAAGTAAATGTTTTTAAGTGGAGAAAAGTCATTACCCTGCATACTGAACACTCAGTACAAAAGCTGAATTTTGCTTTCTGACTTGCCCATTTTGTATTCATATGCCAACACAATGGAAGGAAAAACAAGGAAAATTAACAAACTTAAAATTGTCTAAAGGTATAGGACTTTGAGTTTCTATGAGAAGATAAGATCAGGGAGAAAAGGGTTTCTTCAGAACCAGTTAGAAAACAAAAGCTAATCAGAATAAAGGAAATCTGTAGTGCTGCTTGTATTGCCAGATATACAGAAGAATGAAACTATAAATTCCACAGCCATGTGGACCAGTTTAAGCTGCTCCCAGAACCGATAAATACACAACGTAAAAGCAAAAAATGGGAAAAATAACTCAGTCTCAAAACGTGTGTTCCACTTACTAGCAAAGCAGTGCTATTTCCATTCCAGCTTCCTGCATTTGCAGTAATTGCACCATCTAGTGACTTTCTACAGTCATGAAAGCCACTACATGCTAATATTTTCACTTTGTCTTGTCCTGGTTTCAGCCAGGGTAGAGTCCACTTCCTTCTACTCTGTTACACTGTATCAGGTAGCCATATTACTAGTAGTACCTACAAGTTGATCTGTAGTCTCAGATTAAATTCATTGCTAGAGATCATGCTATACACATATTCCAGTGCTCTGCATGAGTATTTTAGTATTTAGTTTTAACTTTGCATGAAAATCTCTACATAGATCCTGGCAAGACTCACAGTGCAGCTCGGAAGCCACTCACTACAGCAGAACTAGCCAAGTCTTCCTTTCCCGTTATCCACAGCTCCCACTGTGGAAGAACCCACTTCCCTGATTTCAATCACTAGCTTGATTTTCTGATTTCACTGGTGTCATGGTTTAACCCCAGCTAGCAGTTAAGCACCATGCACCCCACCAGTGGGACGAGGAGGAGAATTAGAAAAGAAAAAAAAAACGTTAAGACTCATGGGTTGAGATAAAGACAGTTTACTAGTACTGCAAGGGAAGAGAAAATAATAACAACAATTATTATTCTTATTAAGGAGCAGCAGCAGCAGCAGCATACAAAGTAAGTGAGGCACAATACAATTGCTCACTGACTAGCCAGTTCCCAAGTTGCAGTGCCCATGGCCAACTCCCCCAGGTTTATATATTGAGCACGATGCCATATGGTACAGGATACTCCTTTGGCCAATTTGGGTCAGCTGTCCCAGCTGTGTCCCCTCCCAGCTTCTCCCTGGCAGAGCATGAGAAGCCACAAAGTCCTTGACTAGTGTTAAGCACTACTTAGCAACAACTAAAACATCAGTGTGTTATCATCATCATTCTCATCCTAAATCCAAAACACAGCACTGTACCAGCTACTAGGAAGAAAGTTAACTCTATCCCAGCTGAAACCAGGACAGTTGGTCTTGGCTTGACACCATTTAATCACTCCACATCACCTTGGCTAAGTTATTTGTTACAATATTTGTTACAAATGTTTCTTCATAGCAGCAATTAATAGTATACACACTTTAGTTATTATTGTAACAGACATGGGAAAAGAGAACTGTCACTCACTACATCCAGAATCCAGTGCCCTAAAGCAGGTTTAAAAAAAAAAGATAAAGGAAAGCTCTGGTAACCATCACCATATGGTTATCACCATATTTTCTGCCTCTTCACTCACAATTCTGGAGTTTTTGTGGCAAGAACCTAGATTTGGAGGACAACTTCTTAAACCAAAGCTCTCTTCTCAGAAGTCAAGACGACAGAACAACATCCACCATGGCTGCACAAACTCACACAACATAATTCACTTGGTTTCCCATTCACTTTTCTACCTGTTATTGTCACAGAAGACTAGGAGGAGTAAAGCTACTGGAAGTTAAATCAAGGCAATGTAGAAGCTTTGAGTTTTGATAGAGAATCAGCTGAAGACCCAAACCACTTCCATCAGCACTTCATTTACTTATTTTAAATCTACACCTACGATACTTATGTTTGCAAGAAGCAGCTGGTAGCAACGACAGGAACAGAACTAAGTATTTTTTCCTCAAGAAAGGACTTTATAACTGAACTCTGTAGGAAGAGCTTAAAAAAAGAGGTTGTTGGGACACCATGGAGCACAGAATCATGTTAAATGTCTAACAGTATTATGTATACATTTTGTTATTTGCATTTAAGTAGTGAAGTACTGTAACTCCCATTTTATAGATGAGGCCATGAAATGCAGATTTCCTGGTCCCGTATCTGTAAGGAAGTCTATGAAGAACACGGGACTTGTGACAAGACCTTTTAAATTGCAGCCAACTAATGTAAGTCAAGGTTGGATTTCAGCTGCAGGGTAAAAATCAGAAGGCTAAAAAGACAGTCATAGTAAAGAAAGAATAGCTAAGAAAGGGAAGATTGTGTCACTATTTGGAAAATAAGACTAGATATCTAGCAGAAGACACCCAAGGCAGAGTTCCCAAACCTGAAAAAAGGAGCTCAACAGCAGCTAGCTGGAATAGTACTACCTTTCTTACTTTTCTGGTTTTGGTTTTTGGTTGATTGTTTGGGGTGTTTTTTTTTTTTAATGTTTTTATTAAACATAACAAAGAATAGGAACCTACCTTGTCATGAGACTGAACCAGTGGTCTGTAACTCAGTATTTTAGGCCTGGACATACCTACCAACCTCCAAATTGAGGAAAACAATGAGAAATACACTCACAAATTTGGAATTACTTTATTTTTTGGACTGGAAAATTTTAGACAGTTAAAAGGAGAACTGAGAAGTCACTAGTTACATTTTGTTCCACAGAGAAGACAGAAGAAAGGTGAAAAATTCGCCCTGCATGCACAGTGCAAAGTTTTGGATGTTCTTTATACTGAGTAGGATAGAACATCTTCAGCACCTACATACTCCTCAGTAGTTCAAAGCATTCAACAGTTGTCTGAGAACTGAGAAACCACCCTGTCACTGCATGCTACAACACAAGGCATTGTTTAAAGTATTACCTGATTTGAAGATATGTATTAAGCACATAAGCAGCGTGCCCAGCTCCTGGCAGTAGAAAGTATGTTGCTGCTCATTCATGTCCACTTTCAACTGTTTGGTAACAATATCTTCCAGTAGAATGCCAACCAGTTGTAGCAAGAACCTTGAAAAACAACATATACAATCAACAGAAAAACTATGAATGGAACATCTTTCAGAATAAGATGAGGTTTGCCTATGAAAATCAGTAAGTTCAAAAAATAAAACATGAAGTCCTTGTCCATTTAGCCTAAACAGGATGCTACATTAAATGCTAAATAACAAGTTGACCTAAAACAAACATGATGCTATAAGTATGGAGAGATGATCACAAGCACTTCAATAATTACATATTGGATCTGGGTTTTCTACTCATCAGCTAAACTTGTGATAGCATGCATACATCTCACACAGCAAACATTCAAAATGCTCTGGTATCTTTGCAGTGATTTGCAATGATCTAAAAAAACACACCATGACAGTTAACGTAGCTCAGCTGAGGAGCAGTAACACAGCAAGTCATAATAATTCAGCCTACCACACAGGTTCCATACCAAACCTCCAGCCAGGAAAAAAAGTACAATAAATAAAATAAAAAAAAACCAACAAAACAGAGCATTTGAGGAAAGTCATCCTTGTTCCTGGCCATTATCATTCCTCAACAAACGCCAGATGGACATTAAAGTCATAGAATCATAGAATCTTCGGGTTAGAAGGGACCTTTAAAGGTCACCTAGTCCAACCCCCATTCAATGAGCAGGGACGACATCAACAAGACCAGGTTGCTCAGAGCCCCGTCCAACCTGACCTTGAATGTTTCCAGGGATGGGGTATCTACAGCCTCTCTGGGAAACTCGTGCCAGGGTTTCACCACTCTCATTGTGAAAAATTTCTTCCTTGTATCTAAATCTACCCTCTTTTAGTTTAAAACCATTACCCCTTGTGCTGTCACTACAGGCCCTGCTAAAAAGGCTGTCCCCATCTTTCCTATATGCCCATTTTCAGTACTGGAAGGCTGCAATAAGGTCTCCCCAGGGCCTTCTCTTCTCCAGTCTGAACTACCCCAACTCTCCCAGCTTTTTTTCATAGAAGAGGTGTTCCATCCCTCTTGACCATTTTTGTGGTCGCCTCTGGACCCGCTCCAACCAGTCCATGTCTTTCCTGTGCTGAGGGCTCCAAGGTCACATTACTGGAGTCCAGAAGCCCCTTTTCCCTCTACCCATCACCCTCGCAGTGAGTTGAATAATAAGAAACAGCATTTATTTCTATCTGAAGTTCCATACTTGAGTAAGAAGTTCTTATTTTCTTCAATAGCTATTTCAAATGCTTCCCACATAAGGCCTTAATGACAAACATTACGTCAACATAATACCACTGCCATCTCTCCACGCTTCGTTTGTCTGAAGTTAGTCACTCTGAGAACATCAGCATGGGAAGTTAACTAGACATTACCAGATCTTTAAAAATAGGAAATAAAGACCAGGACTAAATAGATTTTAACTCATCTACTGTCAAGATTCTAGCACAGAACCTGGGCTTCTGCTAAGGGTATGACTCATCTTTCAGTCCCCACACAAGGAGAAAGGAAAAGGTTAACCAGTTAAGTTTTTGGACCTGATTTTAGTAAGTCCAGGTTTCACACATTTTAACAGCTCCATTAGGTCCTTCACTTGGCTCAAGAAGAGGCATCGGAACAGTCTAAAGTCCTTACTACAAACTGCTCATCTCCTCCTTCTACCATCCATCTTATTATTCTTTCCTCCACACACACTCCTCTCATATCAACTTATTAACAGAACTTATTCTTATCTGATAACAGTTCTATACATGTGTATATATTGCACAAGGTATTTGTACCTTCTCAGGAATCTTAATCTTTCCCTTAAGTTATTCAAAAGGCAACATACCTAGAAAATGTCTCTTCAGGCAGATATTTAGCCTGTTTAACCTCAGTGCGATCCTCTGGTGCAGATACGTTATTTTCTCCACATCTTAGTCTGTTAATTGATTGACACGAAATCAAATACGGTGAGAAGGAAAGCTCTTGTATACGGGATAGAACGATGTCTTCTGTTGACTGTGAAATCAGAACTCTAAGGATAGCTAAAATTCCAGAAATCCATAGCTGGACAGTGCTCACTGATGCCTAACAAACACAAAAATGCAGAAGACTGTGAATTTTTTTGAATATGTTCCTATATTGTGGTGTTTAACTTCAAAAATGTTAATTTTCCTTAACTATTGTATTGAATCAGACCCTTTTGAGAATGGAGCAAGCAGGAAATAATGTTTATACTCAGGTCTTCCAAAATGCTATTCTTGTGGTAGCTGTCAAGCTTATAGTCACTCTGTTAAACAATCTCTCAATTATAAAAACGGTACTAATGCTTGCATAAGGAAACTGGTGATTTACCTATTAAATTGCATTCTAGAATTTATTATAACAATAATATACAATAACATATAACAATATGTTTCTCCACATTCCTGATCCACAAAATACAAAATGAAGGCAACTAATGTATAAGCAGAATGTTCCTGTGTAAAGTGCTCCCAGTTGGTAAATCATATTAGTTCTAACCAACTCTTTCCTAAAAACCTGTTGTCTGAAGCTACTTTAACACTCCATTGCAAATTAAGAAAAAGAAACACACGCTTCTTCGGTTTTGCATGAAAGACACCAGATTTCCTCTTCTCTGGAAAGAATTGCTTACCATTGTTTTAGGAGTAACAAACATACTCCTCAAAAGCATGTCTACAGGGCGAAGGGATGAAGGAGCCAAAATTTCAAACAAAGTGTTCAATACTCCCAGAGCATCATGAGAATCTATATGCATCTGTAAAACACAAAACTAGTTTGTAACTATCCACTAAAGGTAACTGCAACACAAAATTATCATTTCATGTTTTAAACATATCTATGACAATCTGTGTGTAATAAAGATGTCCTTTATAGTACAAAATCCAGAGCAACCAAAAGTGATGAAAGGTAAATTAAAGTTTAATTGCAGGCCTTCCTACACAGGAGTTTTGAGAACATGGACAAAAATCTATCATATGAAATTCAATATACATACCACATACTTTATTAGGATAAATATGCCATATTCAGATAATGAGACCAGAAGACTGACTTGTAATAGAACTCAAATTTTCTTCTCCCTGCACATCTTAACAGGCATATTTATAGAGAGCGATGCAAGTTGTGAATAAACTTAAGCAGGTAACTGGGAGAAAAAAAATCCTAATCATCAGAAAAGTGAACAGCTACAATGGTATTACACTGCAGCAACAGAGGTAGGATACCTTAACTTGACCAGGTTTTTTTTAGATAAATTATAAACCAATCAACTGCAAAAAGCAAAGGACTGGACTTGAAATCTGGATGATCCTATGTTGCTTAAATAATTTGGTAGTTGAGCACATGCACAGATTCATACAAAACAGCAGTTTCAATTTGTCAGCATTTTAGCTTTGCTCAAAAACTGTTGTCTGATTTGCAATGAATGCCCACTGTCCCCAGCCACAAGATCTCCTCATGGGAGTGAGGATCTGCCATCATGGAGTAAAGAACATTAAGGACACAATTTAACTAATTTTACTTTTTATCCTTGAAGTGTTTCTAATTCCAGGAAAGCTGTCTCGAAGACAAGTCATCTGTTGCTTAGGGAGCAGCGCTCAAAGTCTTTCTCCTAAAAGAGTCTTCTTTTCTTCCCAGATATAAAGGGCCTACTCTCCATCCCCAATGTGCAGTCCAGCAAGAGACATGCACACACTGGAGCAAGTCCAGCAGAAAGCCACACGTGGTTACAGGCTTGGAGCATTTGTCATACAAGGGGCAGCTAAGACTGTTCAGCCTGGAGAGGGCTCAGGGGGATCTTACCAGATTATCTGACCAGGGCAAACAGGGGGAGGAGATGACACAGGTACAGAAGAAAGAGCCAGAAAGAGTCATTTCAGTGGTATCCAGTGCCAGGATAAGATGTAATGGGCACAATACAGAAAGTTCTGCTTAAGTACAGGGGCTTTTAAAATTTATTTTCTGCATGTGAGGATGCTCAAACACTGAAAGAGGTTTCCCAGAGAGGTTAGTTACGGAGACTCCATCTTTGAGACTGTCAAAACTTGACAGGACATGGTCCTAAGCAACTGCTCCAGCAGCTCCTACTTCAAAGGGAAGACAATATCTAGAGATCCATTTCAACCTCAACTATTTCATGATTCTGTGATTTATTAATGCCATTTCAGACTATGTTTTTTTATTCTCCTCACTAAAAAAAAAAGCAACTAGACATACTGCAGTTAAGAAAAAATAATTTGACATTCTATAAATATGGGGGAATTTTCACACCATTTAATAAGTGCTCTGATATATTCATGTATTTCAGAGAAGCAGAATGAGCTTCATCTGAAAACAGCCTCGAAAATACTGCATACTTCATGCATTTAAATATGACCTCATCACTTCAAAGACTTAGTTTACACTGCAGTAATTGTTTCTCCACGTAAAGCAACCACACTTTCCAGAAAATCTGTCTTCATACTGGAAAAAAAAAAGAAGTCACAATACCCAAAGCCATTATTGATACATACATTATAACAATTTTTTAATCTATAAGTATCTGAAATTCATATAACCACCTGTTGTTTTGCAAGCATTGGGAGAATGATGTCAGCTATTTGCCGGGACAATCTTTTCCATTTGTCTTCGTTTTCTTTATGACACTGTTGCAATACTAAGATAAACATTTCTAGCACCTGAGGAAAAGTCCAAAGGAATATAAGTAAACACCCACACTAACAGGAAACATTTAAGTAACACCGTAATGGGAAAAAAATATTTACAGTTTCATCCATCTGCCAAAAAGCAAAATGAAAAGAAAATCCACATGAGAAATCACACAATATTTTTAAAACCTCATTTTCAGACTAAAGGCTTGTTCTTAGTTATGTCTTTTTTCTTTTTAAAGAATTTTCCAGTTACTTTTATAAACTAGGAAAAAATGCTTTCTTAGTCCTTTTAAAATGGCATTTATCAAAAGACTACTCAAACAACTTTAAAAAGGATAGTAAACCTAAATGCCACATCACAGGCTCAACAAAAAGAAGGAAGGAAGAGAGCAATATCCCACATGTATACTTTTCCTTTGCTTGAGCTCAAATAAAGTTTAAATTTGGTCAAGGAAACAGAACAGACATTTGTATGGAGCTCATTCACCTGAGATATGCCACTTTCATAGGAAAGTTTATAGAAGAGCACATAATGGAGCACACCAACATCAAGGATTCCTTTTAGTAGCTGAATGTGTTACCGGTTTGAGAGTTACAGAGATCACACTTTCAA
>NW_010549638.1:0-46108 GCF_000687285.1 Phaethon lepturus | reverse complement strand
CAGGAATGTTTATATATGGACTAGGAAGCGGGAACAGAAGAATCTGGTTCAGAAAACTAGTTAGATGAAGCACTCATAAAAGAAATTCAAGTAGTTCAGATTAAGAAACGCAGCCAATTAAGAAACAGATGACCACATTACTTTCTTCCCAAAAAGCTTTCTCATGATAGAGGAGATGAGGAGTGATTCTGGGCTGAATGACTCGAATCCTAGAGCTCCATGGACAGTAGCTACAGTCGTAACAAAAAAGGTGAAGGCTGCAGCTCTTGGAGTCTCTCAAATTACAGCTACATCACTGGAGAACATCCCAGCCACAACCAGGGAACAACAGAACTGCCCAGGTGTTAGTTGATACATACTGCACCAGCAGAACTGGACAGAGTAAGGACTACAAATGGGATGGTATGGGAAGAGCAGTGTATGGATGGTCTTTAATAGGTTAAGTGTGTCAGAAGGGGATCTGCTGGCAATTGCAGTACCTTATGTAACAAAGTTATTCACTATTTCACATCATGTGTCTACAGAGTGTCTTTTCATAGTTATTAGTCATTTTATGGTTATAAAACTACAAATTCAAAAGAAAATGTGGATACACAAAATTACCCCAATCTGAACATGCAGTTCTACTAAATTATTTTGACAAGATGTACTGCCTTTTTTCCCCAACTATGCTCAGAAAATACATTGCTTACATTATAGCATACACTAGAATTGCATTTTCACATGATGAAAGGAAAAACACATTAAGTTTGTTATGCACCTGAAAAAGCAATAAGATCCCATGTTAATTATGTCACTTCTCTTAAAATCACTTTTACATTTTTCTTTTAGGCTAAGTGTATTCAAGAAAGTAATTCTTATACTCCTACAAGGCAGAAATATATTTTGCAGACCCATGAGGTCTGGGGCAAAGAAGTAAGCACAACCACTGTCTAACTACCCGTTTCGTTACCTTATTCAAATAATTCATATTTTAAAATGCTATTGAAGATATTGCTATTGTACAGCAAATCTTCTCTATGCAGCACGTTTCCTACTTTTAATCCTGTCCTCTCCCACTTTTACCCCCATTCTTTTAAGTTTCTTGAATCCTAATTTATTACAACTCTTCTACTAACCTTCTGCTTATTCAATCTGCAACACAACCAAGATAGTGATCCTAAGTGGATCACTTTCAGTGCTTTGTTACTGAGGCCTGACTAAAATCCCCCAGATATGTTATTTGACTTGAAATACTGATTTGTAATGCAGCAGCTTTCCTCTACACCCAAAAATCTTTGCAAATCCTCTATGAGGAAAGATCAGATTCCAGCTATTCAAGTTTTGTAGAAAATCATTAATATTGCCTGAAGCATTTTTAGCAGTCAAAGCAACATTACCCTTTTATAGGCTGTATAGAGGGACACTTTGTCCTCCTCTCTTACCTGGTGGTACTGAATAAGTCTCAGCAGCATTGATACTACCACCTCCTTTTGTGTTTCCAACTCTTTTCCAGCATCAGCTTTATTTGTTCCTCTTAACACAAAGAGATCATGAACGATGGGTTGCAGAGCTGGTATTGCTGAAATTAGATTTGTCTGTTTTAGCATAAAACAAGTCACTCTCAAACAGTACTTTCTTGTTCTAACAGTTCAGCTACTAAAAGTAAACTGTGCTTTAGTTTATTAAAGGTTTTACCAGCCCCTCAAAAAAATGAAACCCAAAACAAACCCCAAACTTAACATGCATAATGATGTCTATCTTTTTACTTCTATGAGAAAATTCATATTATGGACACATTTGCCCATTCTCATAGAGGTAAAATAGATATTTTAAATGAAGTATTTCACAGCAGAATCACTGGAAAGTATGAGAAAGATGCTTCTATGTAAAGGTTGAAGGTGGAGGGAAAGGCAAGTGTACTGAAAATTAAAATCTAAGCCTTTAAAAGTACTGCTATGTTGTGAGCTTATTACCTAAAAGTTTTAAATAAAAGCTTTGTTGCTATTATGCACGATGCAAAATATGTGGTAGCAGTGTTAGTAGGGTACAATAAACTTGTACAATGAAGGGACAAATAAACTTCCTGAAGGAAGTGAGACTGATTTCATATATTAGAAATTTAAAAGCTAGTGTCTTCTGGAACAATCAGTATGATTACAGTTTTCTATAGCTTAGTATTAAATACTGTTTCTACTGCTGAAGTGTTGGTGCCTTTTTTTTCTTTTTCTAAATTACCATGTGTAACAGCTTTCCTCCCACTGGCCATGATACCATCACACAGTTGAATGATCTTAGGAATTCCAATTATCTGTTTGGAATGATACCGCTCATAAGACAGCAACACCAGGAAAAAAAAGATATTAGGAATAATTGCTTCAGACTCCCTGAAAAAAAAAAAATTAAAAGTGTCAAGTTTGAATTGCACAACTCTGTTCAGTAAAAAACAATCTTTTTATAGTAAAACTTCCATTTTTCAAGTATGTGTTGTTCTGCTTTCATACAGTATTTCTATAATTTTTGTGCCTTGTTCTTTATTATGGAGTTTTTTCCAAGGGATTTCTTCACACCTTTGACCATTACACAGATACTAGTGTTACAACATACTATCGAATGCACGACACACATATTTCTGTAGGAGACCTACAGAGCAAAACCCACCCTTATCTCTTCATACAAGCTCAAGTGTGAGAAAAAACAGAAATAACTGACAATAAAAATTCCACTGCATTGCTTATGATCTATTAGGTACTACAGAAGATGTACCAGGTGATCAGAACACAGATGGATTCTCACTGAGTCCACAATAGGAAGCAGCAGCTCTCCCTTCAGCAACCGAGTTCTAGTAATGAAGTGCCGATTCCTGAAAGCATAGCTTTGGGCAGGGGGCAGGTCCCAAAGGAATGGTTTTACAATACTAAAGGGAGAAACAGCACAACACAGCTTAACTTTTTTCCCCCATGCTACTTCCCGACTTCTTCAACCACATGGAACCTAAGTTATCTGAAAGGGCTATCACTGGAGCCACAAAATAAACAAGCCCAGAATGTAACTCTCCCTTTCTTATAAGGCAGAAATAACATGCAAAACTAATCACTACATGCTCCACAATAAATTTTGTAAACCAACACTGTTCAAAGGATCTTTGCTAATTTCATACCTGAACTGTCCTACTTCAATGTATTCAAACTGCTTTAGCACAAATCCAATAAACACCTAAAGAGAGAATAAAGTGTACAACAGATACAGAGACATTAATTCCCATTTGAAATCATCTTGAGAGAGTTATAAAAGTGCATGTTTTGGAAGGAGAGAAAGGAAAGAGAGGCACTGAAAATCATTTATACTTATAGTTTATTCTAATAGGTTATGAAGTGCTCCCTCTGCAGTTAGAGATGATCTTCAGAATCTCGTTGATGTTAGAGCTTATTATGGTTTGCATGAACTTAAGCCACATTTTACCTATTGTCTATGTATTTTAAAGTATACTTTGACACTCATGTAACACACACTATTTGAGGTACTACAGTCAAGAAGTTAAGAATCTACATACAAACTTAAAAGGAAGTTATTTATTGCAACTCATACTAGTTTATAAACCCAAAAATACTGTAGTAAACAAAACATTTGTAAATAAAACACTTAAATTTCATTTTATATTACAAATTTACTGCTTATATGGACAACCACACAGGCTACTATAATTACCACTAGCTTCCCCCCGCCATTAAAATCAAATTATGTTTGTCAAACATGATGCTCACCAACAGTGATATGGAAGTCCATATTCTCAACATAGAAAGAAGGTATTTGTATTTGTAAATGAATCTTTATTTAACAACTCTGATTGTATTGTCCACATCACCTTGTTCCTAAAGTCAATCTGATGAACAGTTCTTAAATAGTTGTTGCAGAGCTTACAAAATAATTTATATGCAATAAAAAACCTTTTTTTTATTTCAAGTTCTTTGTGGTTCAGGGAAGACTTGAGTCTCACCCTCCAAAACAAGTCTGTTTTCTCCTATAGTACAATGAATGGATTGTTACAAGTATTTTTGCTGTAAATATTAAGCCTGTTGGCGAGACCCATGTTTTACAAATTTGCAAAAATGGTGAGGTACCAACCTGATCCGAATCCAGAAGACAGTAGTTAACTCGTAGCTGAACCAGTTGAGCAAGCAAGTCTAGAACTTGTCTCTGCAGCTGTACTGAAGTTGTTGTAGTATATTGTTTCAATGCTTTTATGACAAGGGGTTCAAATAAACGAATGTGATTGTGAATAGCATTCTGTAATAGAGAGATTTTAAAGTAATCTAACACCTGAACAGGTCTCTGATTCAAAACCAAATTACGGTTTAGAAGGAGGAAAAATGTTTTAAATTTAAGATACAGCTCTTTCAGGAGTACATAGATAAAAGTACCTTATCGGCACGATGTTTTGCTGCACTGGTAATGCTAGTTTTCAGCTGTGTAGAAACTTTTTGCAGCACATCAAACCATCTGTCATAAAACCAAAAAGAACCCCAAACACATTAAAAAAAATGGAAGGACAAACACACTCTCCTTAGATGCATATTGTTCTACCAATGACAACTTTTCTTTATCTACTTGACCACTTCAAGAATCTTTAATAAAACAAAAGAGCAACAGATAAGCTACAGTACACTTTGATCAGATCACACAGATTTGTGGACAATAAACATCTAGTAGAGAAAAAAATTTCTGGTCTTTGCCTAGTCATCCTTCTGCCTCTCCTTTAAGACTACTATTTCCTACAATTAGCAAATTAATGAAACAGTTTTGAATATAAGCATTCAAAATTATTATGCTTTAAAAAAAAACTTAAATGATACCCATTTTAATGATTTAGTTTTGATTTGGAAAACCCATCAGTGATAATCAATAGTGTTGCATTCAAAATCTCACTACCAAGACTGATTACTCTGCTCAACTCTACAAGAAATAACTAACATACAATACTGTAATTTCAAGTTACTTAGCTCCCCTATGATACTTGCATTATTGAAATACAATTAAAAAAGATATTCTAGTTCAAGTTATATGATAATGGAAGAAAGTTACCCTGAAGCATCGTGTTCCTGCTCAGCCTGAACCATGTTCCTTAGACTAGCATCAGCGAGGGCTTGTGTAAAATGTGTGTATGGTGCCATGAAGCAATAATGATAGAGACCAGGTCTCAAATTGGAAGAACCTAAGCGTTGAGCTTTGCCTTGAGCTTTGTTGGGGTTTGAAGACAAGCCATCGTACTGAGAAGCCAGATTTGTCCCAAATAGTGTTTTCAATAACTAGAGAAGAAAATTGGAAGGAAAAAAAGTTAACATTTTAGGAAAAAAATTCGACTCCTCATCCTCCCAAAGATCTTAAGAGGAAAGGTCAAAGTGCAAATTGTGGATCACGTAGTCAAATACAAGATGACAGAAAAAAAGCAGGAAAAAAGAAACAATCCACACACCACTCAAAGAGAGATGATTGTTTTTGCAACTGAAGCTATTTCCATGTGACAACTCAAAATAATCTACTAAAGCTCACCTCCCACCAAAATTAAGCTATGACAACTTGAACCCAAATGTTTAACTGGAAGCCTGCAAGAAATCCACCAGTAAGGCAGTTCTTTGCTTTCCAGGTTTTTGATGTAGTTAACTGGCTACAAAACACATTTGGGAAGGTAGGAAACAGACTTGTTTTCTGAGCAGTAGCTAAAATAGTTCTTTGAATTAGAAGCAGGTCAAGAAGAAACTATATTATTCAGATGATACCAAGTTTAAGAACAAGTCATGAAAATTAAAGAAAACATGCTCTGTTTGTTCCACCTAGGCCACAGTTCCCTCATAGCACTTCCCTTAAAAGAATGGCCAGTCTTAGTAGCCAGTTGATAAGCACAGGACATCAGGTTTAACCTTCTAGTAATACACAAAAAAATTACCTCCTTACCTGCTGTACACAGACTGTTGCCATTGTTGGTTCTCTGTTGAAACATGATTTTAGGTATCCCAAAATTTCTTCCACACACTAGAAAAGCAGAACAACAAGTGAACCTAATTGCATTTTTCTTCATTATATAAAGCATTATGATGAAAACTGGACAACAGCAGGTGTTTTTACTACATACAACTACACTGCTTTAAGGGAAATCGTGGAAGTATGTAAAGTAATAAAAACGAAAGATCTGCCTCCTAGTCTTAAAAGTATCACAATGCCTGACACCAATTAACGAAAAAAATAATCAAGACACAGGAGAGGAAAGAGAGGAGTATGCCTTCTGACATTTTGTGTATTTAACATGACTGTCTTTAAACACTATTAATATAGTAAGAATGACTGAAAGCAAGCCATGTTGCTGGAAAGAAAAATCTCCACATTAAATTTAAACAGTAAATTTCAGTTTTCAACAGCAGCAATTTAACCCAGAAAATGTGCTTTAGCACTTTACCCAACATTGTGGCAGCACAACACTTCTAGGATTATTGTCTCTCTCGACAGTACCAATTTTAAAATCAAATGATATGCACTCTTCCCCAGTAACGACCACAGATACTGGACAATTTACTTACAAAAGAAAAAAACCACACAAATCTTATACCTTTCCAATGTCTTGAAGAGTAGCAAGTTCCAAGATTTGAGACAGAACATCTAAGGCAGACCGTAAGAAACATCCAAACTTTTCATTACTGTTCTGGAGATCCAAAGTAACCTGGTCCCAGAAAGTAAAAACACACTTCCTTAACAATTACTCATCAAGGGGATTAAATGTTACAGAAAGAAGTGGATATTGACAGAAAATGACCTTTTGCCTAAAATGTCAGCATAGTTCAATCAAGACCACTGACAGCTTAGACTCTCTTATGAATTGTTGGAAAGGTAGGACTTCATTTTGAGTAAGAAAAGAAAGGGATCTTCTAGCTTGAGGAAGTTGCAGCATCCAGGAAGGCCTAGGATGTTGACAAGTAATGAAGAAGGGATAATGCATTTCTCAGAAACACAGTAGGTGTAATCACAGTACACCCCCTGAAGTGTACAAATCGGATCATCAAGCCCTTAGGCAATGCATCTTCTTTTACCTGAACTAATGAGGAAAAAGCCTACCCATACTGGAATACACAGCAGAGAGAACAGACATTGGGATCCATTTGGCACTGTCACACCAGCAAAGGGTAATTTGGTACCAACATTAGTGACAGCAGAGAAACAAGCAGTAGGGTCACAATGCTTGGGAGAGGGTTTTGTTTGTTGTTTTGTTTTTATTGGTGGTGGCTGCGATTTTTTTTAATTTTTTTTTTGTGTGTGTAGATAAACCATTTACACAGGCAAACAAGCGAGTCTCAATACAACCAGAACAGTGTTTAAAAGAAACACAAAGTAACTGCCCAACCACATTCTAATTCAGTCAAACAATACCATGTAGTACCTTATAATTAGCATGAGTTGCTTTCAAGACATCGTATAACTTCAGATATGACGGAAGATGATAAAAGCTTCCTACTGAAGAGGATTTACTTGTTGGAACAGGCCCAGTAGCATCAGTTTGCCTAGCAGCTTAAAAGTGTATCATAGATTAGCACAACATACTTTTTTTAGGGTGCTCATGACATGTATACTTAACATAATTTACCATATCTGAATTATTAGACAGCATGAATTTTTCAATTCACGTGCATATTTTAAACTGCAAAAACACATGCTGTACACTAGAAAACAAACTAGCATTCCAAGAAAATAGTCCTCTGATATAAGAGAAATTAGCCCAGAGGGCTTATTATTAAGTGCAAGTACAATTCACAAAACAGAATTAACACCCATTTCCTTCATTGATTTCTAAAGAAAAAAGTTTAAGATTTCAGAATCTTATTTCCAAGAGAAAAAGTAAGCTACTCCTGCCAAGAAGTTGCAAAGCAACTTTCAAACTTCTTTTAAGATAGATGCAAAAAATTACTTAATTTTAGTCAATAGCTGAGTAGATTCAGAAAAAGCAGGGAGGAAGAAGATTCAGAATGACCTTGCTTCTGAAAAGTACAGTTAATTTTCATGAAAAACAAAAGAGTAAAGAAGCCTCCACCCACAGCTGCCTCTCCTGTACTACTTGACTGAAAAGAACTTCTGACAGTAGGTCTGCTAGCCTTTTGAACTAACTTCAGAAAACAAGTTACTCAATTTCTTCTCTCTATGCTGTAACTGTATTTAGGTGGGAGGGTTAATAGGAGTAAGTGTGCCTACCTGGACTTGTTTCACCACCTTTTTTAGGGCTCATTGGCACAGATGCCTGTTCAACAGACTCCCTCTCTTTGCCCTTCCTCCGAATTGGACTAAGAGAAGGTGGGTTTGTGAGAGAAGGTAATGCTGCCTAGAATTAAAAGAAGCTTTATTAATTTATTAAAAGAAGCTTTTCTTCTTCTACACAAATATAAGCATATTCATCTTTTGTTTAAACTCCCCTTTACTTGACTGTCAGTTAAATCGAAATGTCTCAACTCTCAAGCTCAGGACATGAATTTCCTGGGTGAAGAGGAAGAAGTTTAATATATTCCCTACTTTCCTTCCCAACTTCAGCAGAAGCCAATGAGATGGAATTCGAGCTCAATGACTAAAGTTTCTTTTGATTCCAAACAAAAGAGCGTGAAAAAAATATTCTCACATTTTTAAAATAGGAGGAAATTACTAACCCTAATAACATACCCTTACAGTCATTAAATCAGTCTCAAACTGTAGATGCCTCAAAAAAATCCAAAACAAAACCCCAAACCCAAAAGTAGCTCATATTAGCTCTTTCAGAAATAAAAATATTTTGCAGGATATTCAAAAGATAGAGGAGTTATTTTTAGCCCCAAAAGAAGATCAGTGTATTACAGCCAACCAACCCAAAAGTCAACAGATATTTGCCAGAGTACACAATCCAACACTCCATTTACTATATATATACTCCTCTGAATTAGTGTTTCAGGTGAAGTCACCAGGAATAAAAGGTACAAAATTTACGGTAATATTACAAACACCGTAGAACTAAAGAAAAACCTTTTATGTGGAGAGCAACATGCATGTTCTTTTCATGTTACTTGCTTCCCTATCCATAGTGGGGTCACATTAGATAGTTACCTGTATCAACTCTAGAACACAGAGCCTTGAAGAGGTCTGTGTCACAACAGTGTTTAAGTCAATTTTATTTATTTGTCTTTGATACATACCTTTACTGCTGGGCCAGGAGCAACATCATCCATTACATGTGCACAAATATTAATGACCTTCAGCAGATGAGAAAAGAGCTGTTCTACTAAAGTAACAAGCGATCGATCTGCCAGAGCTGGCCAGGGTTCCTCCTGCTTTGCAGCACCTTGGTTGGAATCTTCTTCAGCACTCCAGGGATTCTTTAAGCACTTTGGCGCACTTGCTGCAATAGGAATCACATTATTTAAAGAAGAAAAAACCTTGGAATTATGGATCAGAAAATTTTAAAGGCATATATGGTTATCGTTTCTATATGAACAGAAATTCAAACAGAACGATAGAGCCTATATTTTCACAACCAGCAGTAGATGCATAGTTTTAAGCAACAACAAATATAAGTTAATTCTTTGTACCCAGGCTGTACTAAGCATACTGCACATTCCCTTTGTTAGCTAAAGGAAATTTGATTGGAGGCAGTAACTTTTCAAACCTGGGTGCAAGAAATTTCTTCTTTATTTCTCTCGCCCAAACTTGCAAGTATTTCGTTGCGTGCAGTCAGAGTAGGGTGAGGTATGGGCCTTCTGAAGCTAATGGTAAAAATACCAGGACAATCCTACTTTTCTTGTTCTGCCCTACCTGCAAGCAAGTTTCCAGTCAAAATCAAAGCATCCTGATGTGCAGAGAGGTCCAGTGGGAACCATGCTGATGAAAGGAGAGACAGGACCATGCCAGCCATTCCAATGGTGCAGCCCTTCTGAGCTTCATCTGAAGGACTTGGCTGGGAAACACTGGAAGTATAATTTTGGAATGTCATGACTTAGTGGGAATGATATTGTTGGGCTCATGGTTGTACTTGATGACCTTAGAGGTCTTTTCCAACCTTAACAAGTCTGTGATTCTATGACTCCCCCCCGCCCCCATTTTGGTAAGTTTAAAGTCTTAAGAAAACTAACCATCAAGTAGACTGTTAACCTAAAAAAAAAAAATCAGAACTACAGAAATACACATTTAACACTCAAGTAAGACATAGAAAACGAGTTTGCAGCAAAGACCTGACAATACTTTGTCTTCATGAAGAGCTGTTACTTTTTTTTAAATAGCAAATATCAAAGCTGCTAGTGACACCTACTGATAAACTGAAGAATTCTGTATTTCTGTATTTATTATGTATTTATTTATTACATATGGTCCTGAACTATCTCCAGTTAAAAGTCTTGCACATATGCAGGGTAGGGATGGAGGCATAAGCCGTAGTATTGCAATGTAACAAGGTATTGTTTTAAAGTGACAAGAATTTAATTAAATAATTGTAATCCATTAAATCATCTAGATCTATGGGTGGACTCTACCCAAGATTCTAACTTGCTGTTGCATTCTATATTTCCCTTTACAATAATTTTTTTTAAAAAAAATCAGATTTACCCACGCAACTCAGGTTTCCAAAGGAGCAGGAAAAGATCACCAAAAGATGTTTATTAGAATACTTATGTGAATTACACACATTTCAAAACTGTAAGACCTTCACAATACTACTAAGGTCTTTCAGGATAAGACTTTATTCAACCTCTAAATTAAGGGATTCTTTCAGTATTTATTTTAGCTTAAAAAAAAGCTTCTAATGTAGTCATTCTGGTCTACTACAACTAGAGCAATTTCACAAAATAATATTTACACTGAGCATAGCTATTATTTTGACAAAGCTACACAGGTAATTACAGTGCCTTTTTTTAAAAAATAAGTATTTTCATATGCAAGTGTTATTTACTTTACATACATAGTTAGAAACCCATTAATTAATCTATGCTGAGTTTTACACAGTTGGAATGCAGAAGTTCCAATGGCTTTTTAATCTTAAGAATGACAACACTTAAGACAGAAAAGAATTTTGGCAAAATTCTCATGTCAATATCCATGTTGTTATATTCTTATTACCTAGAGTGATAAATTTTGGTATCATTCTGCAAAAATAAAGTTACAACCCAAATTAGTATGAACATGGGACAAAAATTCGTAAAGAAGGAATTACAGGAAAGGTCAAGGGCAATGTCATTGCATCACTGGTGAATATTAGATGCATCCTAAAAGTAGCATTTTAAGCTGGCTAGAGCAGAAAACACATTGTTGCAATTCTGCACTGATTTTATTTTCCAGTTAAGTACTGCTCACATCCTAACTACTTAATTTGTTAAAATTAGACCTATAGCTCAAACGACATCATTTAGAATGCATATACAGAGCACACCACGCTTACGGCTGGCAAGGGAAGGGCACATCAACAAGAAAAGCAGCTGGGGAGGGTTGGGTTTGTTGTTGTTGCTGCTTTGGGGTTTGTTTTTAAAAAAAATTTTTGCAATAGAATTTCAGGATACCAGAAGAGTAAAATAAGAGTAGAGACACAACAGCAATAAAGAAATTCAACACAAATTATGTTAAATCTGTTTAAAAACCACAGTTCCACATGTGCACATCTTCAGTAGCTAGTTTTACAGCTCATGGGGCACAGCCCATTGATAATTAGAGGCAAGATCGAAACTTTAGAGCTGCCAACTGCACAATTACATTCTGAAGAAACTCTTCAGTATGTAAGTACTTTGGGGCTATCATGCGTTACCTATATGACACAAGTATTCTAGATATCTTATTTGCTGTTCCCGTTCAGTGTGGCAAATGAGAACAATTTAAATGCATCTGACACTTTTATAGTTATAAAAGAAATTATGAACCGGTTTCCTTTACCCGCTGATTTTCAACATAACATGAGAAAATGATGATGTTCTGATTTTAAGGAGATACAAGACACAATATCCTGAAGATAAACATTCTTTCAAAAGCATGGAATATTTTCTTCTATTACTTATTTTGGTAGATGCTGACCACATGTATTTTTCTACTACATCGGTTGCAGCCAATCCCTGGGATATACGCTGCAGTTCCAGAGATGACAAAGTGCTGACAGGTAATATTATGACAACTTGATGTTACACTCTTCTGTATAAAGTTCTTAAGTAACTGCTAAGATAAGCTTAACAGCACGTATCTAAATCAGGACTTCTGATACCTAAATAAGTATACATCCATTTTGCAAACATGGCTTTTAGAAGTTTGAATAATTGATGAGGGAACATACCCACAGTGCCATCCCACACTCCAGGTGCAGACTGGAAATGTTGTGGAGAGAAGACACAAAGCTTCACAGCAGCCAAACTGAAAAGTTAACATCAGGAACTGAATCAACTTTATCACTGGAAGAGTTAGCAACAACAAAGTATCTTAAGAGCAAGAATTAAATATATTACTATTGCCATTGCCACAGTACCAAAGCTGCAGATACAAATATAGCCAGGAAATAATTAAAAAGCAAGCAAGCAAGCAAAAAAAAAGTCAGTCTATACAGCAACTACGAAAACTCACCGTAAGTGCTCTTGTAGTGGATGTTGTCAATGCATGGGAAATTGCTGCAATAACCCTTGAGAGATTGTTTTCCATAGTGACATCTGTTGGACTTTGCAGCATATTGTAACCTCTGTATGTTCTGAAATAAAAATGTTCATACCACTAAAATATGTACTTAAAAAAAGAAACACCTCAATTAAAAATGATCATGGCTTCAATTACTATTACATATTTTACAGACTGCATATAAAGTACAAAATCTGAGAGCACCCTAAATACCACCTTATTACATTTTACTATTTTTGCTTCTATACTAGAAAAAGCAATTTAATTTATAAATCAAATCCCTTTGTCAGCAAACAGAAACAGCAGACCAACTCTCAGTACCTAATTAGGTACTCTAGAAATCACCACCAATTTAACATTAGTCTTTGCTTTTGCTCAATTCCATCTAACATTTTTGCATATTCACAGTCTTTGTATTACTGCTGGAGAAAAGTAACTTATTTTGTTTCTGAAATAACGGTCCACAAAGTTCTATTGGTTCCACAGTACAGTATATAAATCTTGAGTGACATGATCAATACCATGTATCTTTCATACCAAAAGGTATATAATTATAACTTGTATAACAAATTGATAGAAGCAAAGAGCCCCCATACATATATACAACTCATACTGTCTATAAGATATCTAAACAGAAGAGTTTAGGAAAGTATAGTTGACAGAAAAACACAGCAACAAGATCACACTATCAAAATTAGAATTTATTTTTAAATTATACAGGCCGTACAGATTTCTGCAACTGCAATCATTAAACAGGATGTGAAGAGCCTGATCAACATAGCTGAGGAACAATAACATATGATTAGCTTGCAAAGCTGCACGCGTTTGTGTAATTTCATGGACAAATAGGGTGACCTCAAGATGAAGAAGATAAAGTTTATCACAGAACGACGACTCCCTACAATCATGTGAGCACATCCCTGGTAACTCACACACCAGTTCATCCTTTAAGTCAAGTCTGTTTCCGTGCAGCCTAAAACTACTACAGATCGGAAAAAAGACTTCAAAACCACATGGATGTGCAGGATTTAATTATGATTCTAGGCATTATGAATTGAAATTTGGCTCCACGTTCTTTTTAAAGCAAGACAAGACATATAACATACCTGGTGATAGTGCTCACTGCGAAGTGAGATGGAGGCTGTGTTTCATGCATTAGTAGTTTCAGGTAGACGCTGCTTTGGTCTCTTGCTGTTGCTACAACTGGATCCGCCTGTCCTTGATCACAGTTATAAAATAGCTTTGGAACAAGCCTTAACGATAAAAAAGGAAAAACATTATTCAGAAATTATTTAATATACAATTTAAAGTACACTTAAAATACATTTAATACACAATTCAGAAAGATGCATACACTAATTACACATCAAATTGTAATAAAAGCTGTTACTAAAACTCATATTGTTAAAGCTGAATTCATCTTCATATAACCACTCTTCATTATAATCAAGAAGCTCAAATCAGGACAAAAGAACCACTCTAGTCACATGGTGGTTAAAAATAATTTTATAGAGGTACCTACCTATACACACTACAATGATGACTTCACTAGATTATTTCTCTCTGAGTTCCCCTATCTCACCAGATATTTTCCTCATGGATACCTGTGTCAACTGAAAACTAATTTCTACCTGAAACGGACAATTTTTCACCATCTGATTTCAATGCAGCAAAATTTAAACATAGAATAAGATCCAGTCTTCTTGAACAAGAAGATTTTTTAACATAGACAATGGTGAAAAAACTACAGTACTCATTTTTTGTGATTTCACTGACAGTTCTTCCCATGAATGCCCATGCTGGATGTTTCATGGGGCTCCTGCAAGCTTGTAGCAGCTTTCTTGGGCAGTTAAGTCTTTTCCAGCCATAACACACCTGCTGTCACTAAGTCAACATGAAGATAAAGAAAAACTCCAATTTGTTACCACTCAATTAACTCAATTTCAAAATAAAGTCCCTGAATAAAAGCAACAAATACTAGCTATGATGCAACAGTGAATTTCTCTGCTGAGCTGTTTCTGCAATACAACTTTTAAGTGGCAGAATTTTTCAGGTTTCATTGTCCTTTATTTATTTTTAGGAAGGGACAACTAATAGTCTGAAAAAGGAAAGAGATTCCTCTGACAATAAAATATTCCAGGAATTCAGTATTAGATGCTCCCAACTTCTTTAAACATAAAACTTAAGTCCTTGAACTCTAATAAACAAACTATTAACTAATCTTTACTGTTTGATGCATTTATCTGGACAGCACATTTATCTGTAACTGTAGTAGGTTACAGCAAACAGCTGTTTTTTAAAGAAGGTTAGCTACTTTGCTATAATCAGTGAGCATGAAAGTTTTAAGATACATTACTTATAACCGTGTGGAAATTACAATGTTTGGAAGGTAGGACAACTCAGTAGACCTGCAACATTTTACGTCCATCAACTACTGCCAGGATACAGAATAAATCACTTCAGCATGCAGAAAACTAACTTGCAGATGTTGAAACTGAAAGTGACCCTCAGAATGTAATAGTTACATGTAACTGTAATGCTAATAAAAAGCAAAGCACAATTGCCTGATAACTCAGAATGATGCATGTTCCAGGTACCATAAAGCTGCATTTCTGCATTTAAACAAATGTGTCTCATCCCTTAAACAAAAATATAAAAAACCCACTAAGGGATTATTTTGTTGTAGGTATACAGTAACATGCAAATATCTTTCTAAAAACCTTTTAGAAAAAAGGAAACACCAACAACCATATATACCTCATTAATGAAGCTGCAGCTACATGTCTCACTCTTGGATCTTCATCTCCAAGCAGACATATTACAACATTATTAAGCACTCTGTCCTGAAGTTTTAGTAGCTAGAAAATAAGTTAGCACAGTAAAGTTCACTGAACATTTTCATCATTTGACCAGATTGTTAAAAGATAGTTAACAAGTGACATTTCCTCCATCTGTAAGACAATCTTTAGCTTAACACTGCTAAATGCTCTATTTAAATACATAAATGTCGAAAATTAAAAAAAACCCCACAACACCAAAAACCACCCCCCCGAGAATACTAAGATATCTGAATCTCAGTAGTAAAGTATCTTTACAATTGCAACAAGTCTCAGAACATAAGCCTTCTTCTATCAGTGTTGATAGAATTACACATGAAGTGCTGAAATTGCACTGCTACCTTATATATACTGATTGAATAATTTACTTACACCAGTATAATGATGACTACCTCGGTGCAAGCTCTCAGTTCTTCCTTCCAAGAAGCTGACTAGCCTATGGTAAAAGTAGAATTTAAAGCACAATAGTTAACATTAAATGTTATTTCCCCTTTCAGTGCTCTGAAGGTTTTTTTTTTTTATTTAATTTTTAAGAAGAACAGTGCAGGGAAAATGTAAGAAGTAAACAAACCTTTTCTAAAGGCAGCAAATAGTAAGATATTTGCTAACCTACTATTTGGCTAGTGTAACAGAATAATTACTTTTCTCTAGTTGAAAAAACATTGTTTACATTTTGTGATTGTAATTGTATTTTTTTCCCCTTGCACAGAAAAATCAGACTGTTTTGAAAAAGATGTTAACATATTCCAAATATCACTATTCGGAAAGAGTCCAGTTTTGTATGACTAAGGGCAACTTGAAGAATTTTCATATAAACATCTTTTGTCTTTCAGCTTGGAAGAACCTGTAGAGAATAATGGAATGCAAGAAAAGGAAGTAAAGTCATATTCATTTCAGTATAACAGAAACTGATCAACAGAAGAGAACTGACAATAATGCAGAACAAGTCCGGGACTTTTTCTTTAAAAACACACACAACTGGACATGAAATCCAAGTTAGTTTCCAGATTATATGGTCCCTTCCTGATCACAGACTTACAGCAGACTTGATAAAACAGACCACTGAACTAGACTCCTGTACAGTGTTACTAGGACTGGGCTTGGTAGTGAAGTCAATGGTAACTTGACAAAGGAATTCATACATTCCATATAGGAACGATTGGTATGAATTAGTTCTATGAAACGTGTTAATGTTTCAGAAGAAGCTGCTCCATTATGATTCCAGTTTCCTATACACAGCATCTTGCACTGCAGGTACAACACCCATTGAAAAATACAAACACTTACCGAAAATCTATCTCTGCAAGTGTTTCCAGAAGTTCCGTCCTTACTAGCCAATATGAGCTATTCTTCAGCATAAGGAGGTCAACAATTAATTGTAAACCTAGTTCACTGTAACTGCTATTACTTAAGCTCATGATGCAATGCTGAGAAGAAAAAACAACTTTCAGTTATATTATAGAAGAGGTTCTCTGGATCAAAGTATGTAAGTGATCATAAAAATCTATTTAGAATATAAAAAAAGTTATTGCTTAACAGCTAAGAGAAGGTACCAGAGCTAGATACTTTGCAAGGCTAGGACACTAGCTCCACGTGAACTGCTAAAACCTGCTGCTGAATTTAAACTTGAGGGGAACATAAGCCTCAGATCAGAGGACAATCCTCCCAAGAGTGGTCTAAATCTCACAGGGCTTAAACACCACAAGCACTATATTCTTATCTATTCAAAACCAGACGCCCTTAATTTCCACGGGGTATTTTGATTCTGATTTCCAGAGTTTTTTCAAAAAGTCATACTTCCTCATTTTAATGATTGCTCAACTATATGCACAATGTGTGATCTTTGGAAAAAAAAGTTACAAGAACTCTACACTTCTATGTCTTATTTAACTACACAAAAATATACTTTCTTGTTTAGGGAATAACAACCCAAAATGCTTTAGAAAATTTCTGCCAAAAGGTATGAAGTCAGGCTACACTACATATAGAGAGAAAGAAAAAGTCAAAGTTAACTAGTATAAGTTGGCCTTAACTGAACAATTCTAGTGAAGCCTTCTAAAAAGCCATAATCATAAGTGTAATCATACATGAAACCACTATATACAAACAATAAGATCATGGAACAGAAGGTTAAAAAGACTGCATCATTTAACTGAGTGGATTTCCTTCCCTCAGCTGCATCACAGACCCCTGCTCTTAGCACATGAAATCATATTTTCCATACATTAACTATCTGCATTTTACTAAAAGCTATACTTTGCCTCACTGAGCAATAAGCTGCAATAGTCAGCTACTCTGTGCCTCTCCCCGATGAATTAATTTCCCTTGGCCTCCAGTTTGTCCTTGTTCTTCCACTTCTTTTTGAAAACTCCTCAAGAAGCTCACTCCTCCACCCCTCTGCTTTTTCACATTACACTTTCCACAGATTTTATTACTGAAATGAAATTCACATGCTCTAGGTTCCACTTACAAATTCAGCTATCATCTCTATCTTAACAATTGCCTGATGGATCTTTCACACAATTTGAAACACTTTCCTGAGACTTTCTTCACTTTTAAAAATTATTTCAGAAAATAATCACTATTTTACTTGCCATTTCTCACATTTAACTTTTGATCTCCAAATACAGGCTACAACCAGATGTTACGTCACGCTTCCCTGTTAGAGGCTAGATATCCTTTCTATCTAATGCACCCATCCTGTTGTTGGTTAATGTAACATTTCAGTTCATACCAGTACATTTATAACTGGAAATACTGCAATTAGATTATACTGCTGCACGATCTAACCAACGTAATTATTTTCCAGCTTTTTGTTTCTCCATTTCTGTGCCTGAATCCATGTTTTCTACAATTAAGTTCTTGGGGAAGAACTAATTTTTTGCTCCATGTTTATACACCTGAGCATAGCAGGTTCCTAGTCAATGAATAACGCCCCTGTGATCTGTGGTGGTGCGAATAAGTTACTACTTCTGCTTACCCTCACAGCTGTACAAGCCAGCTTGCATGTAACAGAGGACTCATCTCTCAACGTCTTCTGTAACAGAGGTATGCAGTCTACCAAGGAAAAGAGATTTCCTAACAAAAAAAAAATTTAAAGCAATGAAACAAAAGAAAATTTTGGTTACATTGAAAAAAAGACACCCTTAAAATAAATTGTTACCTGTTGAGCTTCTGACATTTGTTAGCCATTTTTCCACATCAAAGCGGGATTTAGTTAGAATGGAGTTGACAATTGTTCCACACAGAATGGCAGTAGCTCCTCTAATCTGGGGATCTCCATGGTCAATGTAGTTCAGAATATCTGATACATACTGCTCCTCTAAGAAAATAAGTTATAACTACTTTATTTTAAAAATACTAGTCTTAGACTTAACTGATTCCTAAAAATGTTTGAGTGGAGGAACTAATTACTGTACAATCAATGTCAGCACATTCACAATGCTCCCGCCTTAATTCTACCTTTCAGAGATCCCTTGCATGTAATCTACAGGTTGTTCACACCATCCAGACCAATAATCACATATAAAACCACCAGTGATTTATTTCAGTTGTACACAAAATGCTCTGAGGAAATCTATGTCAATGCTCCACCTTTGCCACTATCAATATCAAACCAGTTGAATACTCCAGGTACCTGATGATTATATTGTAGCATTCATAAAAATGAACCTAATGACTTACAAACCATCTACAAGATGGCCTGATATAAATTAGAAGCAGCCATTTATAAGATAAATAAGCCACTTCTGCATAACAGTCATAGCAAAACAGCTTCAACTTGTCAGAAGCTGCACAAGTTCATCCACTGAAACTGAACTCTTATTACAGAAAAAAAAAATCTCTCCACATGTGCTACTAGTGCAGACAGCAAGTTCATTCCAATTGATGCAATGTTTGTTTGCAAATACTAAACTGGATTTAGTGTTTTCAGTATAGATGCTGCCTCACTTAGTTGAAAACCCAAACACACTATTAAAATGGAGTATGTGAACTGCAACATACCATACTCTTCTCCCATTGCTTCAAGGGGTGTTTTATACAGTTTGCTGAAGAAAGACTCAGGGTGAAGTGCAACAGCTGCTCCAACACAGCTTACTGCTAGGGCTTTTACACTGACTCTCACATCTCTATCAGGAACCAAAGCTGGGAAGGAAAAAAAAAAAAAGGGAAGGTATTTAAAAGCTTCCTGAATTGTTTTTAAGTTAATTAATAACTCTGTATTATATAAATAGCTTAGCCTGGACAAAAAAAAAATATGTAGGAAGAGCAGGTAGTTCCAGTTTATCAGAGGCAGCAGTGCTATATGGCGCATTTTGTTCTTAAATAGAAAGAATTTAGAAATTCTAAATTTCTATAATTTAGAAATAGAAATTTCTATAGAAAAATAGAAATATTTCTATAGAAAAATAGAAATAAAAAAAAAAATATGTAGGAAGAGCAGGTAGTTCCAGTTTATCAGAGGCAGCAGTGCTATATGGCGCATTTTGTTCTTAAATAGAAATAAATAGCTCCCCCCGCCATCCACTTCATCCAACACTCACATTTCTTCATTGCTGAGAATACAGCTACTACACTGTCTTACAAGAACACTACATTAGCAGAGCACATGAACAAAGAACAGTTTAGAAAAGGGAAAAAGAACAAACATCTTAAATGCTCACTTCAGACATGACACATACACACATGCCTATGACAGACTTCCCAGTGAAAAAAATGGAAGCAGTGTATGCCATAAAGGCTTTCTGGGAAATCCCCACTGACATTCTATTACTATGCTGAAAAGGTAAATAACTCCTCTTTTGAGCCCCAGCAGCCTCCTCTAACAATCACTTACCATCAAAAAGCTTCTCTTTGACTGTCACATGTGAAAAAATACATGAAAAATGGCCACACTAACTTAGGCAAATGCTCTAAGATTTTAAAAGCAGAGAAAAATTTCAACCTGAGATTTCAGTTAGGCCTTTGAAAAGCTTAGCTCAATTCTCTACTTTACTACAGCTGAGTAACTTAAAATACAAAGTTACATTTCCCAAACACAAGTGGGTACAACAGTACCACTTCCCCTACCTGAAGTACATTCAAAAAATTAACATGGAATTCAAACACAACTGAGTGATAAATCAATTGTAAAAATATTAAGACAAGTACTTGAAAGAACTATATTCTTCTGAACTTGTTTTTAGGAGTTTCCACAGAATGAACTGCAACTCAGAAAAGTGTTTCTTTACTGAGGTATTGATACTTCTATAGTGGACAAACTGGGCACTGAACACTGATAAAAAGAAATACTGATATTAGATTGTCTTTGCAGCTTCATACAATCTATAAACCATCACGACCCCACAGATTAAGTCTCATAATTACATTTAGAGTTTGTAAATTTTTAAATATTTGACTTACAGGCTAAGTTCCCATAACACTTCTTTAGATGCCCAACGGTTCAAAGTGGGACTTATTGTAAAATGGCATAAATTTTATTTAGGTTTTTCTGTACTCTGCTGTGATCATTTAAATCAGGACTGTCAGAGAAAAACGCCACCCCTAAAATTTCCAATAAAGTGAATTAAAAACCAGAGTAAGCTGATCACATTTCCAATTTTGTACATGGAGAGCCACAATGAGTCTTGAACAGAAAAACTTACCTCCTTTCTCCCCAGTAAGTAGAAAAGAGGCTGACAGAAGTCTAACGCAGTGCACTAAAGGAGCAGAATTTCCATCGGTGTAGTGACCTATGTCTCCCTTTACCCTGGAGGGCTATTGAATGCAAATCACAATTTTTATATAAATAAAAATTAATCTTCAATTTAAATAAAACATTAAGCACAACAAGATTTAGAAATACTGCACATCTCCAAATGTACAAATGTTGTAATACAAACTGTATTTAATAGACATTCAAAAAAAAGGCCTTAAAATGTAACACTTTCAGGAAGTTTGTATCCAGTATCAGATTTGGTTTAATTTTATCACAGAAACAACAATCATTCTGTAGATTTTCTGAACTACCTAGACTTGCTGTTTGCATCTGAAGGAGTCTGATTAACCATTTTGTGTCACCAAACAATGACCTTTGGAAACTTTTATGAGAAGCAATTAATTCCTAAGTTGTTTCCAAAGAAGGCTGACAACCTTCTCTAGTTTCACATTTAGAGGTCCCCAGTAGCCCAAGCTGATCTAACTCCACCTGCCACAAATGAAACTCCTTTTGCTCCAGTTCAGAACAAGGTCCAACGCTAAAGTCAAAAAACTGTAAGAGGAAATCAGTAACCTGTAGTTAGAATGGCATGAGCCTCTCCGCAGAAAGAGAGGCTCAAAGGGTAAGACAACAACTTTTGGGGAGATCATAAAGTTACCCACATATCTAGCAAACAGCACAAAGATATTTTGGGTAATAAAATACCAGTGTAGCCTACTAATGCACAGACAAAAGGGGTTTGTGTTCTCAGCAGTTTGTGTTCTATTATGGTTTTGCTGGTGACTGCATTCAAGATATCAATCCTTGTGTATTCACCTTACATTAAATGAAATTCAGGCTGTAACTCAGATTTACTATTCAACCTTAGTTATTTTGACCTATAACGAAGTACACCACATATACAGACTATCCACATTATCACTAGTTTACATGACCATAACTAATTTACTTTTTAAACTTCAAACCAGACCACTGTGACTACTTCTCACCTTATTTTCATGATCACTAGGATCTGCTGCATCTTCTTTTGATGTAAATCTATCTACGCTGCTATCAGAAGGCTGCCTACTATGGCTCATTGTTTTCAACAGGTGAGGCTGCTGAAGAGCTTTAGAAAAAATTAATGAAATACCATTTCAGATGCAAATTAAAAGCACTTTAACTGAACTTAATTATACAATGATAAAAATAAATTAGCAGTGATCAAAACAAGTGATCCATTAGCAATGTTGAAATATATTCCTTATTTTACATTTCAAACTATTTATTTGGTTTTCATATCCATTACATGAGTCTTCAGTCCCTTGGAAGTCAGACAGCAGATGCACCTGTTAACACCTGCCTTAAAGGTGTCACCAGTTCTGTGTCCACTCATCTCCCCCCATATATCAACATACCAACAGAAGAATTTCTGAAAGACTCTGATGAATCATCTTGGAGAATATTTGCCGCCTCATCTTCCTCATCCTGCAGCTGCCCAATTTGCATCGCAGAATACTGTCCTTCAGCACCCTCCAAAACCTACACAGTGCAAGGACAGGACTTAAAAAAAGTTTAGCTTAACACAGTATTAAATCTCAAATTGCAATGCTAGTAATCTAGAAATAATTTGAAAGCAAATATGAGCCTGATAAATATTAGTGTACAGCTACATGCAGGCCCCAAAGCAGTTCCCCTCCTTCTCCAGCATTTGGGCTATTAGAGCCCATAGTTAACAAGAGTTTGACCCTTGGTACCTATGCACTGTATAGGCAGTAGGCATATGGAAAAGTAACCATAAAAGAAAATTAATAACGATAATAAAAGACAAAGTAAAAAAACATTTCATTGTAAGTTTATCAGAAGACAAGATACTTACTCGGTTACTCCCTGACTTTATAAGCGCCTGGAAATTGTTTATTAAAAAGCCCATTAAGTGGGACAACCACTTTGTCAATTACAAAAAAATCATTTTCCCTGTAATTACTGCTTGTAAACAGTACACCAATTGACATATTCAACAGTCTGACAAGAACTTCCAAGAAATGCATCTTGTCAATAAGCATAACTTGTCAATAAATGTCTGCTCACTTTGGCCTTTTGCACTGCCTGCATTTAATTCGGAGACAAGAGCAATTATGGTAACTCCTTTGGTTCTTGAATCTTCACACTTTTTTTAGTGTGAGGATAAGCAAGGAGTATTTGCTTATCATAATTGTAAATTTACCATTTTTTGTCACGGTAAGAGACAATTACTTTTCCAAAGTTACTATCAGGAAACTTAAGTCAAGTTTGATAACATCTAAAAAAAAAAGAACTTGAGAAATTCTAAGTTTTCCCCTTTTTGCATTTTCTGATCTTGCTCACGGTAATTATATTTTTGCTGTTTTTATTACAACCTCACAATACACTTGACTAAAACAAATTTCTTAAAATAGCTATATTGTATGTACATTTCAGGTGTTTATTAGATACACAACTGCTACATTAGTAAATCATGCAGTATTTGCTTAGTATAGGAGAAATACTTAAGATGGCATAAAAAGGAAAAAATAAAAAAAAAGTTGCATTGCCAAGTGAAAAAGTACAGGCAAAAGACAATGTGAAGCATTAGGTTCCAAAAGTATTCCTATATCATTCCAAATAGACTGTTCACCCTTTAACACTTCCATTAGTCCTCCTGCACCAAAACAACTATTAAAGTATCTATATAAAATGAAGGATATACTACTAAGAGGATACATATATGTATGTCAAGCCTTCGATATTGACATTCTTTCAGTGAGTGACAATCTATTAATACCTTCATATGACCTACCCAGTGAACACACTGATTACAGCTTTGTAGTTTTTAATTACTGATGAAGTGGAAGTGTTAAAAGGAGGTCAAGCTCTCCAATAGAGGTGTGAGCTGCTGACCTTTCCATTGTTACTAGCTGAGGATGGAAAAGTAGAAGACGAGTAAGTAGATGAATCCAAGTCTGGGCCCTCCATGGAAGAGCTCTGAGATATGTCGGGCCCCTCAGTAGAAGGGGATCCCCCCTCTGCCCGTTGCACACTTACAATTTCAGAACTGTCCGAAGGGGTTACAGCAGAGTCTGGACCTTCTGTAGTAGTCTGAGAGCTATCACTAATTGGTGAGGAAGCCTGTGTACCATCATTCAAGTCCATAGTGGGATCTGACTGGACAGCACTGATCTGGCTGGAGCTTCGACTAAGCACATCATCTTCTTCAGTAGTTGTACTTGTCAAATCACAGCTTGTCAGGTCTACAGAGTCTGACTGCAACGTATGTTGAGAACGTGGCTGCTCAGTAATGATATCATGTCCGGTAGAATCAGCAGCTGAACTCCCTACTGACCCAGCTGTCGATACACCTGAGGAAGAAGCTAGTTCACTGGCTATCTTGCCCTTCATAGAAGCTGCAAGACACAGATATTAATGAGTCAATCAAGTGTTTAAACTTGTGTTTCACTCTTGATATGGACACCGCATACTAACCCACATATTAAACTAGGCTAAAGAAAGTGTATGACTGAACAGTTCAACTACAGGTAGGGAAATAAGCATCTGTAAGATGCCATTCCATTTATACCAGTAGCTCAATATGACAGCCTATCCATTAAAAAAAAAGCAGTCAACTTAATTAGGTCAATATAAGTTTTATACCCAGGAGTATTTATGGTTTCAGTTTTGCTAGCATGTCTTGAGTGCCCATTCACTTCATAGTCACCATAACACATCACTTATATTTTACACAGAGCGATAAAATAATGGATTTGTAATATATAGTTACACAGGCTGATTGTACTGCCAAAGGGAAAGCCAGCTAACCTGCAAACGATGCAGTGCTGATGTCTGATCGGGTTTCAGGATCATCCTCCAAACTTTCTTCTTCACCAAGAAGTATTTTACCTGAGAAGGATGGAAGAAAAACCTTTACAGTTTTCCAAAATTACAGTCAACTTGGAATGCTGAACAAGTTGATGTCAGTTAGATGTGAAATTTATTTCAAAAAAAATTATCCAAATCATTTTTCAAAGCTGTGACAGGCAACAGGTGGAAGAGAGAAAGGAATGAAGAAATTGAATATCCAGTCCCTCACTATCTGATCAGGAGCGAAACAGACAGCAGTGACAAGGAAACACGCAGTTAAGTAATTTTATTTAACAGTGTAACCATTCAGGAAACTACCTATGACCTTATTCATTCTAGCTTATTTTTGTGGACTAGGGTTACGATGCCTCTGATTTCATCAATTATGTCCTATTACTAAGGACTGGATACCTGGCACTTGGATGTCTGTCCTCAACTCAGAAGGGCATTAAAGCACCACAAGTAATAGAATAAATAACCTCTCCCTCCTTAAGGCTATGAAAATTATTAAAGGCTACTTGCAGTTTGGGGCTTGGAACTCCAAGGACAACAGAATAGAAAACGCCTCAGGGGAAGAGCAGTACAGACTAAAAGCACAAGACCTTGTAAGTGGGACAGGGTGATGAACCATGGACAATAGCCATTAAGATCTAGGGACCAGTAAGGCAAAAATCTTCAGAGAAGCTTTTGTCATAGGAAAAATGAGAACCACTTATAGCTTAAAAACAATCATCATTAGAGGTCTCTTACTCACCGAGTAATGTGTATTTTAAATAGAGGCAGTGGAAAGAGAAAGATACCTGCAGACACACACTGCCTGGGAGCAAACCAAGGACACCACTGCCCTGAAAAGTCTGTAAATGGGACTGGATACAGAGCACAGAGGGAGCTACTGAGCCCATCCTTCTGGATCTTACAAATCACTTGCTGAGACAGAGGGATTAATGAAAACTGCTTTGAGGTAAGCCTGTTTTGCCATTTAGAATAAGCTTCACTGGTACTCTAAGATTCACTATGCAAGATACCAATGTTTTGATAACACTAGGTGAATTCGTTTGCATCTCATTTAAGTTACTGGGGGTACAAAAGCATTAGCAGACTTTTGTATTAATTTCTCCATCACAACTGCTTTCATACATAGCAGTAACACTGTAGAATTGTCCTCATCCAAAAAGTATGTTTTATGCTACTCAAACCTGTAAGGTAGAAAAGTAACCATGACATTTCCATGTATGTTCTATGTAAAATAACAGTAATGGAGAACTATACTCCTACAAAAGAATGAGTAAAATCCTGCTAACAGTTCCCAACAGAAAGCATGAAAGATAGTATACTCTTCTCTATTCTTTCTCACATTTACATCCATTTAATTGAAACAAACCAGGGTATTATCCTGCTTTCCACAGATGACCACCTTTAAAAGTAAGTGAAAGAGGAAGGACACTGAAAAGCACTTATTAGGCATACTAGTCCTTGTATGCTTAAATTAGTACATGAAACAGGATACTTTTACACTACTTGGCAAAAAATCCAGTTAAGATGCAGAACATAATCTTTCATTTCAAAATGAGTTCTCAGCCTTTTTTTTCAAATAATTTTCTGAAGCTGAAACATAAATAAACCAACATAGCCCAGCTGCTCAAAACTAAAGTTAGTCTGAAGCAGTAAGACTGAAGAGACATCGAATATCTGAGTTCTGAGATTAGGGTCACAGATTTCTGTATATCAGCCTCACTTTACACCCCTACACACAAGGGTATATTACAGCTAGAGAAGTTTCACCCACAGCCAACAGCAGAAGCCTACTACAATGTATGGTAATAGACTGCAAAACAAGTGCAAGTAGAAACTGTGAATAGGCTTGATTTTTCCCTCCTCTCTACAATGGAGAGTAGCAGGAAATTAACAAGTCACAATTTGAAATTAAACCTGTACAAAACACAAAATCATGAACACATTTCTTCCAATTCATTTATGCCACTTTTTAGACCACAAAATCTTCATACCATGATCTTGAAAGAGGATATAAGCTGATGACTCATACATGTTTTCCCACCGAGTGAAGGAAACGTTAGTGCTTTAATAAGTACTTTAATTGAATATACTCTATTATTAGTACTTCGAAGTTACCCTGAAGACTTTTAACAATTCAAAGTATCATAACAATGATGTACCATTTTTCATTTAAAACTGTTATGCATTGTCATTCTGATCTATTGTAGTCTGTCTCACCTTTGGATGCTGCAGCAATATCTACTTTCAGAACACTTTCTTTCACTCTCATTTCTAAACTAGAAATTATCACTGCAACCATAAGCACCATTTTGTTCAGCTCTACCAACTATTTCACATTTAAGTATATTCTTAAAGCATATAGCTATACTCTTTAAGAATTATGAGATTCCTTGCACACAAAAATGGGAGGACGTATTTGGACAAAGTGTAAGCTAGTTGCTATAAAGGTACTTAAAGTTTATATAATCTTATTTAGTCTTAAACTATTTTTCTTTGAAATTTTTCTTCTTAGTATTGCACATCTCTCAGCTTACTATGGTTGCACTGACTGCACTACATTCACACATCATTCCAGTGCAGTAGCAACATTTTGCTCACCTAAAACAGGCAATGAACCCATTATACAGCTGTATCTACAGTGATCCTAGTACTGATATGACTTGCTTTAAGCAAAGCATAAATGTATAACTAGATATGAAGTCCTTTCATGCACAAACTGGAAACGAATACTTCAGAGGAAATGGTATTATTTGAAATCCTGTTAAATTAATTACCTATTGAAGAAAGGAATGAAAATATACAGTGAGACGCAAAATGAACAGCATTAATCATCAAGAACAGAAAAAGAAATGAAAAAGGATTATATCAAAGCATGCGAACATATACATGCATTAGTGAAAGAAGAAAAGAAACCAGGCCTAACAAAACCAGGTTAATTATTTTGTGAGTTACATTAAAGGTTAAGTATTACCATCAAAAGGAAGAATGCCCTGTTCAGAGAGATTACTTTTAGATGTACACTTTAAATGTGAAAATTGCATCAATATTCATCACCATAATTTTGCCAGTGAACTACAGCATAAATAAGAATTATACTGCTTTGATTTTAGAATACGTTGATTGCAATAAAAGAATTCTGACACGATTTCTGATAAGATTTACAGTGATTAAGCTCATCTGATAACAAAGGCAACTGTGAATGAAGACCAAAGTTCAGCAAGACAATGAAGTGGAGAGGGGGAAGGTAAAAAAAAGAAAAAAATTAGAAAGGAATGCACTTAAAGATTTGGTTTTGAAAATAATCACCTTTATGTTTTCTCGCAAGAACAGGGCTGCATGAAGAACCCCCTCCAGCTGCAAATCACAGAAAGTAACACATCAGGGCAAAGACAGAGCTGCTGAAATCATGAAGGAATTCTAATAGCCAGAAGTGGGAATTTAAAAAAGCCCAAAGCCAGGAAGAAATGGCAAACTTTTTGATTTTGAAATCCAAATTTCTTGGATAATTTGTGATCTAAAGACTGGGTTTTTTTTTTTTACTATACTTTTTTTTATACTATACATACAAACTTTTGTGCAAAGTTTGCTTTTAAAACAAATATTCTAAATTTCACTGCCATGATTGCTTCCTGCTAATGAATTGCCTTCTAATAGCAGCAATATTAGAATGACCCGTTAGTTCAATACAGAAGTCCTTACAGAAATACAATCAGAGATAGATACTTTTGAAACACGTAAGTAGCAGTTAAGAGACAATTTTAAGAACATGCACTTCACAGACAAGAACACTGATAGCTGATTTTTAAAAGTTATGGATAAACTTAAATCATGCTTTAATTTCATGCTTGTTATGGTATTTGGCAAGGAGCTATCAGTTAACAAATTCTGATTAGATCAGCTTTTTAATGAATCACAGTTGTTAAATGCTCGGTGAGAAGAACAGTAATTTGGGGAGGGGGGGGGGAATCTGTCACCACAGTTAACTTGCTCTGCGTCACCAAAAAAACCCACCAACACAAATTGTAAAAAAATACTCTGGAGTTTTTCATTACATAATGAATGTATACCCACTTAAAGAAAGGAGGGAAAAAACCTTTTACCGTGGCAGGGTGAGGAGTCATGCATAACTTTATACATTTCATTTTATTCTTCATATTCTTGGCTAACGCTGAGAAATAGAGCTGGTGATGTTATGTGCATCTCCTTTTACCTGAATTACCAAAAATATAGCTTACCTATAAGTTCCACTATGCTCCCACTGCGGTTTCTGCTGGCAGATTCATCTTTGGATACACTGACCTGTGCAATGCCCCCTGAAATGGTCAGGGCACGGAGAAGGTCAGGTGGTGGCGTCCTAAAGAGCTGTTGTAATAATTCTAAAGCTCCAGTCACAACATTATGGTCCTCATGCTGGGTGTAATGCTGAGTCAGTTCATAAACCTAAAACCCAAAGTACTGGAATAAGTCTCTATGAAGACACAACATCCTACATTTCTTCTCATACACCACATTAAATTTCAGTGATGCATTAAAAATGACTGACATTTTCTATATCTAATCTTCACCACACTATTCCAAGGGGGAAATGTCAATTAATTGTAGCCATTCAACTGCCTTCTTGGTCAAAGTCTGTTGTTTATGTTTATTGTTATAGAAGGAAGAATCACATCAAAGAACACCATAATGATTACGAAGTTCTTTAGCTCCTTTGGGAACACCTAACAAGTACTTTTGATGCATTTTTTTTTTCTGGTCATTAATATTATTTATCAATAATTCCAGTCACCAGACAAACTATCTTCACCAAGATGAACAGGAATTTTAGAAAAGAAGTCAGAATGTTCAACATCAAACTAGTGCTGTATCATATTATATGCAAGATTTATTTCTTTTCCTTCCAATTAGTACTCTTCAGGTTAGGGTTATTATTCATATTTTACCTGTATAAGTTGTTCTGGTGAAGGTGAAATCTCTGTTTCTTTTCTAGTTACGCCAAAACTGCCTTTCAGGCTGGTATCCTTTACTTGTTGTTGCAATAAAGGTATGAGATACCTCAGTGTAAGTAAAACACCCAGAATTAAAAGAGTAGGATGATCATCTTCTACAGGAACCAACAGGCCTGGGGGTAGAAAAGAAACAGTCAAATCACTTCTTGAAGGCAGTTAGTTTCAACACAAACATTATTTCATGCAGTCCATATAATAGCTTCTTTAAAACAAAGCAGAAAACAACAAAAAACACACACAACCAAAACCTGTCAGCAACTTAAGAATGCTTTCTAAGTGTAGAAACATTTGAAAATATCATAGAATAGTTTGGGTTGGAAGGGACTTTTAAAGGAAATCTAGTCTAACCCCCTTGCAATGAGCAGCAACATCTTCAACACAACCAGGTTGCTCAGAGCCCCATCCAACCTGACCTGGGATGTTTCCACAAATGGGGCATCTACCACCTCTCTGGGCAACCTGTGACAAGGTTTCAAGACCCTCATTGTGAAAAATTTCTTCCTTAGATCTAGTCTAAATCTGCCCTCTTTTAGTTTAAAACCATTAGCCCCTGTCCTACCACTAAAAGCCCTAGTACAAAGTGTGTCCCCGTCTTTCGTAAGAAAAGCCCCCTTGAAGAACTGAAAGGTCTCCCCAGAGCTGCTGCTTCTCCAGGCTGAACAACCCCAACTCTCTCAGCCTGTCTCATAGGAGGTGTTTCATCCCTCTTATCATTTCTGTGGCCCTCCTCTGGACCCTCTCCAACAGGTCCATGTCCTTCCTGTGCTAAGGGCCCCAGAGTTGGATGACCCAATACTCCAGGTGGGGTCTCATCAGAGTGGAGTAGAGGGGCTCCCTTGACCTGCTGGCCACAATCTTATAGATTGGTAGACTGGCAGTTTACGTTAATGAGAGACAAGATTTCTCCATGTGGACATTGAGCCGTTGACCACTACCCTCTGGATGCAACCATCCAACCAAATTCCTTATCCACCTGACAGTCCACCCATCAAATCCATATTTCTCCAATCTAGAGAGAAGGACATTGTGGGGGACTGTGTCAAAGGCCTTACAGAAGTCCAGGTGGTTGACATCAGTAGCTTTTCCCTTGTCCACTGATGTGGTCACTCCATCATAGAAAGACATGCATTACTTAATATTCCTGACAATGACTTCAGCAACGTGGGAGAAGAGACAGCATCCTCTGACCAACCTTCCCTGTTCCCTACCACTTTTCACTCAAAAAGAAAAACAGATTTCTTTTTTGTAATATCTGATGCTTTCTCCAAGTGATCTAGACTCTCTTGCTGCCCTCACCTGCCTCCTCTCTCCACTTTGCAGTTTAATTAAGGCCAAACATAATTCCTCCACACACACATGCTACTACCTTAATGAATGACATTCAGACTTTTGCCTCCTCCCTCAAGTATCTTGTTCCATATACCTACCTGCTAATTACAGAGCCAAACCCAAAACTTTTTAAGAACAAATATACATTATGTAAGAAAGCACAATGTTCTATGCAGGGTCGGGGAATCAGAATCAATTCATGGAGTTCTTATTAGTGGTCCCATCTGAATTCAGTACCATTGCCAGGACATTATAAAACATCACCTTTGCAGAAAATAACAACATGTACACAGAAGTACACCATTTTCAAGTCACACAGAGCAAGGAAAGTCACTACATGGCATTTGAATTTTTCACCTATTCTTAAATGAAGCAAGGCTAACAGGATAATGCTTTATGTATCTCTTGGGCTTCCTTACCTCTCCTTTTGCAATATAGCTTACATAGTAAAGAACTCCTCGTCAGTAACAAAACTGAGGCAAAATTTTCCACTACAGTTCAGACAAGCATCTCCTCAGGAGTTGCAAAACACCCCAGAGACAATGCAAACTTTCCAGCTAAAGAAATATGGAAGCAATACCTGACATGAAGTTGTGTGCTTTTAAATAAATTAAAAAAATCATTTCTGGTCTAAGTTAGGTTTTCGACAAATAATCTACATGGTAGTACTTCTAAAAAAAGGTTACAGGGTATGTGTTCATGACCCAGAGAACAGCAGTCATATCCTCCACCTCAGACCTGCTGCACTAATAACCAAGCTGCTGAACAATGCAAGTCTTCAGAGACTCCTGAGGAAGTTCTTCCAGAATCCCTAGACCTTCCAAAAGGCTACCTGCTTCCCCAGCTTTGGCTGTTTCTTTTCAACATTACTGAATTAGAATTGCAGCACACAGAGAGATACAAACAGTTTTAGTCATATCTTCATCTAGCTTAATATAAAATAGAGAAAGCATTAGCAGTGTAACTGGTAGTCTAAATATCCTTGCTTTGCCTGAAAACCTCTCACATATGCAAAGTATCTTACATGGAAAAAAATGTCTTGTTACTTATACCTGAAGCAAATTTAATTTTCTTTTCCTGAATCTTACCTAAAAGTACATTCAATAACCAGGCATAAAAATACTGCATTCTTCGTGAATGTTGACAGATGCTTACTGCTGATCCTGCTGCTGTTCGACGGATAGTAGGGGAACTGGATTTAAGATTAGCTATGAAAGCCTTCAATAAAACCTAAAAACAAAGATATTTTACTTAACTTTTTATGAGAAAGAAAAGGAGACAGAAGTGAATTAAGAAGTCGGCAAACGTATTTTTCATTTGTTCAAAGCATTACTTAACGTACATCAAGCAAGGGCAACTTTTGCCTTAATTCAGACATGAAGCTGTAATACTGCTTTCTGTAACATCTGATTGATAATGCTGATACCTTACTGTGTTTTGAGATATAACAGGGAGCACTAACAGGATAAAGAAAGATACCTTAATCTCATTGTCGTTTGCAAAATTGCCAAATGCTGCCATGATTTTTGGTATTGCCGCAGCTAGTGTCTCTTGTACCGATTCTTCGGGTCTCTTACTTATTCGTGTTAGACAGGGCAAAAGGTTCACTAAGTATGGCCTAAGTATGGCAAAGGAGAAAAACTAATTTCAGATCAGAGCAACTGTACCCATCTAAATATTTTTAATTCATACTCAAATTCTGTGGCATTACTAAACCATAAAAAATGTACCTGTTAGTTACATAGAATGTAGAAAAGACAGACAATAGTCTTCTGAATACAATTTGCAGACATTAAGATAGAACTAAAAAGAAAAGTACACTTAAAACCCACAGGTCATTGTCTTCACAAGTTTGTCCCCCGCTTTTCCCCAGAGTCATGTACAGCACAGAACTAGAACTCTACTAAAAGAAAACCAGATAATCAAATAAAGCTACTTCAGGAAGAGTAACATGATAGGAATTCCTCCAACCTCCCAATTATATAGCTAAAACTTGAGAAGAGTAACATTTTGTTAACATTTATATTTTATTAAATGTTCTTAGGAAATTTCATTACTAGGAAGTGTTTACCTGCATTTTTGAGGCCGAACTAGATGGGCAAGCTCAGCAAATCTCCAGAGTGCGGCACGTAGACTTCTGGAAGCACCATTCTAGACACAGTATATAATTGTTACATTTCATCAAGCAAAACTATTTCCTAAAACACATCTATAATATACAATATTGTTTTATACCATTTTACATAAAGAGATAAAAATGTAAAGCATTTGGATGCCATAAATTTCCTTTACCCTTGAAGAAGTCAAGTCAGCTCCAAGTACGCTTGACTTGAGCCAGAACAGCTTTAGACCCACTATCTATGGATATAGTAAAGCTCCTTAGCATTGTTGAAAATACAGAAATCTACAGAAGTCACTAGATGGCTAGGAGAAATTGTGCAGCTCAAATGCAGCTCAAAGCTAACTAAAATGCTTCTCAAATCAAGTCCCTCTGAAGACAGAGCTGAGATGTTTAGAAACTGTTACTTCTTTTTTTCTTTAGCTAGTGTATCAAAGGTTCATGGTTGTCTTTGCGTAACAAGTAAAAAAAACTTGCAACTGAATTACAAAATGTGCATTTTTCAGGTACAGAGTCAAATTCCAGCATGGCTCCTAAAGTGATCCAAATGATGCACAAAAAACATTCAGTCTGTTGGGTGCTTCTGTTACGCCTGCTACTTCTCTCTCGCCTCTGCCATGAATCTGAGAGCAACTATTCAAGCAGTACATTTCACTTGAACAAAATATTTCGTGCTGCACCTGGTCATAACATGCAGAAACTTGAGGGCAATTTTTGTTCTTGTTGGCTGTTTTTTGTTAATTAGCTAGATGTCCATTTCTATACCCTCAAAAATTTTGCATAATGGTTAAACAATACAGTAAGATATTCATACAGGACCTACAAGTAGTCCACATCTGACAGCAGAAAAGCTATCCACATTGATTGTGTTATTTTATTTTCTAGAGTTTTATCATTTGCAAAGAAATGTAACAAAAAGCAATAGCATTACTGTCGAACAAGCAACACCTATATTTTCTCTCTATACAAGCCTTGCTATGTGTTTATAAGTGCAAGAAACATGATTTCAGTGATACTGTCCTGAACATAGCATTTTTCTTTTGTAGTCATATACTTAAAAAAAGCCTATCACTAAAATTCTTCCTGTGGACATAATCAAATTATGACATTTGGTGCCAAGAGATATGTTTAAGTATTTTTACCTACGCTTCTCACAGAAGCTCTAAGTACACATCACACATTCACAAAACACAAAACTGTATCACCTGATACAGTTAAAACTTGTATCAGGTCACTTCAGGTCTTGATCGAATGATTTCTCCAAGAAGTTATGTTGAATTAAGAATGTCACTGTCCTCTACCTACTTTTCACCACCTTTTTTCTTGAAGTTATTCTTTCCAGCTCAGTCAGTGGAGCAAACATCATGAACATGCTTTATTCACTTACGTGCAGAGTCACTAAGGTTAACTCAGACTGCTGTTCACACCAAATGCTCACACATTTTCTGCCAGATAAGCTTTCAGGAGTGGTTAAATCTGAACAATGGGGCCAATAGTGAGGAACTGGGTAGAATAATACATTAAATATTCACAGATCCTTCCACAGTGAAGCTTTGATCTTGATCTTAAAAGACATACACTATTTATTTACACTAACGCCACATTCCAACATACTAAAACACACACTAATTACCACATTTCAAAAGAACATGGAAGTAGGAAACTCACTTTTTTAATCTCTTTATACAGTTCTAATTGTAACCTAGGAAGATTGGAATCCATCAAGGCCTGCAATAAAATACATTGAGAACATACTGTATCAGAGGAGAGGCACTTTACAGGAATAAAAGTTACACTTGCAATGAAACAGCTTCAAAAAAGGCACAGAACTATCTAACTGTCCCTATAGTTGGTGTATAGCCAGGAAAGTGCTAAATACTGAAAAGAGACACCTTTATCTCACATAAACATAAAACAGAAATGTGTACAAATTCCACAAACTAACCATTATTCACAATTAATATTCACTGCCTTACCTATTCTACCTAAAAAAGGCCATATGGGATCAGACTACAAGCAGAGCCAACCTAATATGCTTTTTGGCAATTGCCAGGAGTAGATGCTCATGAATAGAACATTAGAACACAAAAATAGTATTCACAAGCAGTGAGAGGTATTCCCTGCTATACATTCCCACTGTCAACTAGCCTCTTACTATTTCTCAAACTGAGGCTGTATTTGTATCATTACCTTTAACAGCCTTTGAAAAAACCTTTCTTTCATGAATCAGCTGATTTTCTGCATCCATTTATTACAAGGTGTTCTGGACACCAGAAGTATCACACCCCAGAATCTAATGAAGTATAGTGCAACAGCATACATTGTAGTTTGAACCTACAGTCTGGCTAAAAAACTAGGGTACATGAGATGAAAAGTAAATACTGAGAAGTAGTAATTTTCTGTTCACCATTCTCCCTCCATCTTTAAAATGTCAGGGAATAAAAAAAAATATGAAAATAGTTCCACTATATATAACCTCTTCCTCCAGAATATTTGTATACATATGATTACCCTTCCTCTTCCAGTTTTTTCCTAGTGCATACTACTACTTATGAACATTTCCATCACCACTTCCTCAGATGAAACGAGCTTCATAAAATGTGCTAGTGCTTACATTATGGATTTATACAGTGCTATGTTTAGTATTTCATTCTTCAGTCCTTGCCCCATAATTTAATAATTTATAGTTTTCTATCTGCCTTCTTGACCACCAACCATTAAGCTCACATCTTCACAGGATTACTTTTATATGGCACATGCAGATGTAGAGGCCACAATTGCTTACAGCATGGTCAGTGAAGTGCCTGTGGCTCCTCCACAGACCATGATTCCCCTAGCCTAAAACTGTATGCCCCAAAACTTTATTCCCCCCACTTATACCAGTCATTATAATGAAATGGTGTTACCTTCCACAGAAAAATCATACCTGGCTTGTGTCTTTAGATTGTCATAAGTACCCCAACTATTAACTGCAGGTGTCTATATCAGAGTAGATAGGGATAAATCTCACTTACTTCACAGAAGTTAATTTTTACAGGAAGTTCACTGCCCCTGTATGTAAGGATATCAAGCAACACAAAAAGGCACTAGCTACTATTTTGGCCTCAAGGGCAAGTTGTCCTTACAACACAGTCAACTGGAGCAACTCTTTTTACTAGTTTATACCTGTATTTTTTATCTGGGTAGAATCTAAAAAGTCATCCCATTCAGAAAAAGTTGTAAGCACAGTCAACTCTAAATTACTACAAATAATGAATCCCAATTACTGAGACCAACTGTACTCCAACCTGTGTGAACACTCCCACCAGTATCATTAGCACAGAAATGACTACAACATCATACATCAGCTTCAGAAAAAAAGACAGCTTCATTAACACTTACCCACAGAAACCTGGTAATTCCCAACTTGGTATTTTTTCTTTTAAATAAAGGTATCAAAGCCATTTAAACTCTGAGCCATTTATGCTGCCTGTGACATTCTGGCAGGTGAGTGTAATGATACTTAAAGATGACCTACAGAGTGTTTATCTAAACTTATTTGCTGTTTCAGTTTAGAGCCTTGTCTACACAGAAGAGTTAGCATTTTAATTATAGTCATGAGCATAAACTTCAGACAGACACACAGTTACACAAGTAATGCTTACATCTATATTCTTATATTTAGAGAAAATATAAAGCATCCTTCTAGCAACAGAATTAGTCTTTAAAATGCCTGAGGTACTGAAAAAGCTGAACCTTGACTAATATGCAAGCTCTGTTCCACTCATCACAAGCATCACTGCTACTTGCATGATCAAAAATAGAACTGAACATCTTTTTGTCTCTGCATTTATACATGAGAGAGCGTCTGCCTAAAGACTAAGTTGCTTCCACACAGCATAAAACACAAACAGAATACAAATTCTGACCAGCTTCAGTAAGTCTGATACCTCCACGCGGTTGGAATATCACAACTATTACCATTTCACAGCTGTGATCAACTGGCAAGCTTAATGACTGATAGAAGACTCCATCATTTAAAGTCACTTTAATCTTTAAAACAAAATAAACTACAGTACAATGATTTAGAAAAAAATTTTTAAAGTTTTTCAAGGTATCTTGAAATATGCCAGAAAGCAACAACATTAAATAGATCAGTGAATTAAAGAGGTCAATTTTATACCATGCCTACAGAGTTTAGTGGAAAGAAGGAAGGAAGTTTGCATTCTTTAGAACTGTTTCATAGCATCTTCTAAAGCAAATTAAGTTACATAATGGTGTATGCTTTTCATAGAGTGCTTAACTCCTGAAAATGGAAAAACATTTAAATCAGAATGAATAGAGCAAAGTGCTAGAGGGCAAAACTCATTCCCTATCATTAGGGAGTGCACTACATAATCAGTAAGCTTTCTCCATACAGCTTTCGGCACAAGCTTAATTTAGTAGTACAGTATATAAGTTCTTACTTTAATAACTTTATTAAGGCATTCATCAGCAACCATCCGGACATCAGATTCCGCATCCTCACTGCAGAGGAGAAAGAGTTCCATGGCAATCCCCAGCAGTTTCTGAAATTCTGGAGAATTTCTAAATAAACAAACATTAGAAAATTACAATCCGCACTATGAAAAGTGAACACCAATGCTATTTTTGAGTGGGGTTCAGAATCCAAATCCAGATATATTATACACAGTTAAACAAGAGAAGAATTCAGTAGATTAAAGCACTTCATTAGGAGTTGGGAGATCATTTGCTTGCTCTTTCCTACATAAGGTGTTCCTCCAAGCGGTGTTCCCCAGGGCTCGGTTCTGGGGTCAGTCTTGTTCAGTATCTTCATTGATGATCTGGATGAGGGGATCAAGTGCTCCCTCAGTTAAGTTTGCAGATGACACCAAATTGGGTGGGAGTGTTGATCTGCTGGAGGGTAGGAGGGGTCTGCAGAGGGATCTGGACAGGCTGAGGTGGATGATGGGCTGAGGTCAATTGTACAAGGTTTAGTAAGGCCAAGTGCTGGGTCCTGCACTTCGGTCACAACAGCCGCATGCAGCACTACAGGCTTAGAGAGGAGTGGTTGGAAAGCTGCCTGGTAGAAAAGGACCTGGGGGTGCTGGCTGACAGCCAGCTGAACATGAGCCAGCAGTGTGCCCAGGTGGCCAAGGCAGCCAACAGCATCCTGGCCTGCATCAGAAATAGTGTGGCCAGCAGGAGTAGGGAAGTGATCGTGCCCCTGTACTCGGCACTGGTGAGGCAGCACCTTGAATACTGTGTTCAGTTTTGGGCCACTCACTACAAGAAGGATGTTGAGGTGCTGGAGCGTGTCCAGAGAAGGGCAACAAAGCTGGTGAAGAGTCTGGAGAACAAGCGTTATGAGGATCGGCTGAGGGAACTGGGGTTGTTCAGTGTGGAGAAGAGGAGGCTGAGGGGAGACCTTATCGCTCTCTACCACTACCTGAAAGGGGGTTGTGGCGATGAGGGTGTTGGTCTCTTTTCCCAAGTAACTAGCGATAGGACAAGATGAAATGGCTTCAAGTTGCATCAGGGGAAATTTAGACTAGATATTAGGAAAAATTTCTTTACAGAGAGAGCAGTCAAACATTGCAACAGGCTGCCCAGGGAGGTGGTAGAGTCACCATCACTGAACTGTTCAAAACATGTGTAGACGTAGCATTTCAGGATATGGTTGAGTGGGCTTGGTAGTGTTGGGCTGATGATCTTAAAGGTCTTTTCCAACCTAATGATTCTGTGATAATCTGGCAAGGTATTTGACTTCTGTGCCTCAGTCTCTCTGAGATAGAAGGATAGTGCCTACTCTATCAATGTTTAAACAAAATTACTTCTTAGATTTTGGGTTGGTAAAAAAAAAAAAATGTAGGAAGTTGTGCCACTTCAGTTTTAAACAGAAGTTGAGCACTGAAAATCAGCAATTATCAGAAAGCCTCCAAGTACCTAACACTCCAAAGTCGCTGTTCATATTAATGCAATAAATTAAAGACATTGTCTTACCTTAAAGACTGAGCAACTATGTTTTCACATATTGTTAGGCAATGATTCACTCGATCTTTCTTGGTAGTTGAAAGTTCTTTCTTTCTAAAAGAAGAACACAGCAATAATGAGTCTGAGAAGACTTCAGAAGTGAGCAGTGACCATTTAAACAGCCAAGCAAGACTAGTGTCTAATAATTATACAAGAAGTGACCCCACTCTATAGAATGACCCCACTCTTCTGGTCATTATATAAACAGCTGTATGCCAACTACCTGTAGTCCCAGGATTTCATACACTAGCTGCTGCTGAAAACATGCAGGCACACAAGCAAAGGGAAGGATAAAAACTTTGAAGAAGAATGAACCATTTAACAGGGAGTATCATATTAATTCCATAGCTGTCACTGAGAAAATATTTGGGAAACAGAACCACAGAATGAAGAGGAGTAAATGGAAAGGGAGGAAAAAGTGGAGTAGACCTAGAAAAACACAGAAATAAAGAAACTGTAGGAAAAAGGTTGGTGAAAATAAGCCATGAGAGCAAGTCTTGCAGACCTAAAAAATACCACTTTTAGAAAGACCTTCCTCACACATAGTATCACCTTAGATTTTTGTTTTGTCTGGCAAGTTCTTGAACTCAGAGTTCTATTAAATCAACCATTTTGTATCTGAACTGGAAAGGATGCCAAGGCAATCCTATGATATGTGACATTCCTCCAAATGGTTTTGTAATTGTAAAAATAGCAAAACTCTAAGCACAGTCTATGCCCATCAAGAATAATGTCCCTATAGTAACACTTGGTACGGTTCAGGAAAGGCCAAGCTTAGTCAACTCACAGCAAATGAGTGTACGCTGCAGAGAATAGAACTCAGAACCAAAGAATGCATATCCACAAGCAATGCAGAGAACAATATGAAAAGCTTCTACTTTGCAAAATTTGTTTAACATTCACTTCAACATGATATAAGCTCCTATAACCCTATAACCCTGAGTTGAGAACTGAAGCTTCTTCCCTGCTCCACTCCCCAATAAAGGGACTGGGGAAAAGGGGGGGGGGGGGGGGGAAGGAGAGAGATTCACAACTGTGACTGTGATATTTAAATTTAATTGTATGCAGTGTCTCCTACTTTTAACTTCACTGACACAGAATCGCTTCTAGGAAAGCAGACGTTACTTTTAAATAATTAACCAGTAGCAATACTGGAGCTAAACTGCACACCCAAAGGTATCTCTCCTGGGTCTGTTTCACAACAAGGAGGTACCTGCTTCTTCACTCACATTCACAAAGAATCTTCCCTTCTGATTTCCAAGGGAAAAATGATCATCTGTATTTTTAGCATTTAATTTTCCACCTTAGCAAAAATAGCAAAACCATCAAATAGCAAAACAGTGTTTCTGAACTAGAAGTTGGAAAATGATGTGAACAGCCTTGAGATACCATAATATAGTTAACACAACGTTAAGGGCCAACAGCAAGTAGCCAATAAGCACATTAAATTAAGCTAACTCAAAATACATCGTCAGACAAAAATTTAAGAACTAAGTTGTAATATTTAAGAGCTTTAGATCAAAGAATAGCTCAGTTTTTTTAAAAAGTCATTCTTTCCAAGTAGCCCTGTCCTTTTTCTTCCATAAGGTTGGAAGTAGGGGGTTGTACAGTGTTTGCTCCCGAGATGTCAGTTTTTTCCCTAAGGAGCCTCTCACCTCACTCCAGAAATGCTCTCCCTTTTTAAAAGTTTAAGGAATAGTTTTGAACAAAACCATTTTTTCCATTATCATTTGGCAGTATATGGTTTAGGTAAGCTTCAGCGTTCCCCAAAGTGAATCTCTTCTTTGGCTTGTGTTCTTAAGGAACTAGCAGAATATGAGTAGCCAGTCTGAATTTGATCAAGATACACAGTCCTTCTCTCCATCTTGAAAAAAGCACCAGTCTTTTAATAGCACTTTGAGATTACCGCTAACAAAACAGCAAATACTTCCTAAAACGTCCAACTGATTTTGCAGCTTAAGTACCATTGATGTGCATGGGCACCTAAGAAACAGAGTAAATAACTTCAACTCTTATAATAATTTTACCTAGCATTGCCCACATCTCTTATGAGCACCATTTTCAGTACACATTCAACCCTAGAAAGGGCACATCTGAACTTGCCCATAAGCTCACTATTTCAGATATAAACCACACTCAAGATATTGCTGAATGAGACAGCTTTCAGAATAAAGTTATTATCTACACATAATACAGCCTGAGCAAGGCCAGCAGTAGTGTTCAACACTACTCAGAGTAGTACAGAACAATCTCTTCAGCAGATTTCTGTAAACAAAGAGCTCACCTAACACTGACTCTACCACCTCACTGAAATAACTTAAAAAAATTAAAAAAGGCCTGAATAGAGAAAATTTCATGTGAAATCTTAGAATGAATGCATATAGTTAATGAGTTACCATTTAAACTGAAATAACAGAAACTAGGGGTGAAGACTATCAGTTGCCATCCAAAGGGAAAGAAGAACAAACATTCAACTGAGTTTGCTGTACTGAATCTTTCATCTGCCATTTGGTCACTCAACTTCCAAAAAATCAGCCTTTGAAGGAATAAAAGAAAAGGTAGAAGACAAACGCTTAATGTACATGGTGCGCATGCACACATTTTCTATGCATACAGAAAAAGAAGGACAACAGAACAGTATCCTGAGATAGGACACATGATTTCTTTTTATAAAAAAAACCCTCTATTCAGAGAGGTATTACTAAGTCCTCAGGCAAACTGCTGATGAGCATGGGGGGAGGGGGGGAGGGCGCAAAAAACCATCACATATTTCTTAGAAGAGAGTTGAAGGAGCAAGCCCCAAGTGTAAGGTCATTTCAGTTTGATGAAAAACAGAAGGCAGGAAATATTGGAAGTAGTACTTATCTACAGGAAAGCTTCATCTCACAGGCAGAGGACTTTAATCTTCTGCATGCTTCTACAGACAATCTCTAGCCAAGAATAAAAAAAGTAAGAAAACCAGCAAGCCCAGATAATTTTTGCATTCCAAGTCCTGACAAGCTGGCTACAAAGACATGCAGCTCACTGATGCTGATTTATTAGGCCTTGGAATTAAAGATCAGTAAAAAGAGCACAGAAGCTCTAAAGCTGAACCAGCATTAAGAATAAAGGCCAAGCCAAACGGCTTGACATTCATCTTGAGAAAACTAATGGGAAACTCAAAAAAGATTATAGTAACAAATAGAAATATGAATGGATCAAGAAATAAACTAAGCCCACATACAGCTGATCCTTCAAAAAATGTATAGTAACACAGACAACGATCAATAGTCAAAGTAGAAGAGGTTTACAACACACCCTAGAAATGGTAACTCCAAAAAAACATCTAGGAACCACCACTGACAAGCAGGGCAATAGGTATTAACCATGCAGTTCACATGGTCTTCAGTTAAGCAAAAAATTAGTGACACCTCTACATATAGCACTGATGAAACCAGTCTACAACCACAGCTTCAGTCAAACATAAAAAATCCAGAAAAATTCATAGGTATAGAAAAACGGACATTGCTTGAGAGCTCTTTGGCTCTTACAGCACCTTTTGCTGTACAGATAATGGTTACAATCAAATGTAAGGAAAAAATAAAATTGGAAATAGAGCACAATTAGTTAATTATTGTAATTGTTTGTATTAGAACAAGTTAACATGCGAAAAGGTGAATAATCCACCTTTGGATTAATCAAGTCAAAGCTAAATACATCTCCAGAAGAAAAGTTAAGTCATTCTCTGAACCCACTGATAAAGAGGTAAAAATGAATAAAACATAAAATGTAGGACGTTGTGTGACAGACCATCTGCTTTTTAGTTTCATTGAGTAAAACCTGAATTTTTACATTATATTAATGAAATTTTAAGTTAGTGGAAGCTTTGTAATCCAAAAAAAAGCACCCAACTCCAACCAAAATTTAAGGGTCTGAAAAAGCTAAAAATAGATATGGAAGAAAATAAGGTGCCACAGCAGAAGTGTATAGAAGCAATATGACAAGAAAGCTCAACCTAAGTTTTCATAGGAAAAAGAGGGGGAAAAAAAAAAAAGAGCAAGAGATAAGAGAGGGGGCCAGAAAATGACATCCAACTGTAATGCGTATTAGAAGCATAACACATAATTATTGCTGATTAAAATCTCTCAAAACAGAAAAAGGTCATACCTTTTTGGTAAAAGCTTGAATTCAATTAATATTTTAATAAAAAAAAGAAAAGCCAGAATATAAGTTTTATCAAGAGTTCAGAAGGTACTGTCTTACAACAAAGTGAAGAAAAACTTCAATACGTGTTGTGCAAACAATTAAGTCTTCTCTACACTAATCTCCGTGACCTTAAAACATTTCATAGCAGGAGACAGACAGTCCTTAGTAGGACTCATTCAGTAGCCAGACATGGAATACTCAGTTTCTAGCAAAAATATTTTTAAAAGCCATTTTTGCCTACTCGAACAGGACAAATTTTTTTTTAATTATTATTTTTCATCATGGAGAGGTAATACTATTGTTGTAATTTAAGGTAGCTTATTTTGAGGGGGAGGGGGAAGTAGAGGCAGGCAATTAGTTTTACTGTAGAAAAAAAGTCCAACAAAAAAATATCTAACACCACCTGTAATAATGAGATTAACTCTAGGAACAACAGCTTCTCACTTGTCTAATTTAGGCAACGAGGACAACTTTGATCTAACGGACAATGTCAAAGAGATATCCAACAAAACAATTAAAGAGCAAACCAGAAGCATTTATGCCATGACATTCACCAATTAATTTATTCTTTCATTACTGACAGGTAAGCTCACACCCTCTTACAACAGTAAACGGAAAGAACAATGGGAAGTTACCACAGAGAACTACAAAATATTTAAGTACTATTTGTAGACAGCTACAATGAAGATGACCACCTCTCCCCAAACACAAGAAAAACAGAGGCAATTTTCCTTTCCAGTCCATTACAAACAAACACAAAAAAAATAAGCAGACAGTATTGTGAATTATATTTAAGATGTTATCTGGTATTTCACTAAAAGTTTTGGAAATTTCAGCAAAGACTGCCACAATATCCCTTCACAGGCTTTTATGAAGCTTAGTGATGAATTTGTATAGCTCCTGGAGGCACGCAATACCAGCAGCTTTCTGAAAACATACAGCCTATTTTTAAAATCAAAACAAAGTCAACAAGGACAACAGCAAGCATAACATCCCTCAAACACCACAAATAGTTTTCCGGACTATCTGTTGAAATACCATGATCTATCTAATCAGTAACTCTCTAGACAGATTTTTTTCAACTACATATAGGAATAGCCATCTATCCCCCATGTCACACAAAGTACAAGCACAAAAAATGCACAGAACAGAGCAATTAGTACTTGCAGACCAATAAGGAGTCTAAAAACAGTTAGCTCATGAAGATGAGTTTTTTCATCTATTATGCCCCAAAAAGTGTGAAAATGGGCTGAGATTGCTTGAGACAACACTCTCCAAACAGTATCAACCATAACAATTCAGTTAGCATTCATATCAGAATGTATTGTGGGAGCAGGTGGCCAGGAGCCCAGCTCTACTGCTTAGCATCCTCTGCCAAAACACGACGCAACTGCCAATTCAGAAGTTACCTGCTCCTCAACCCTCCTGCTTCTCCTGTCTCCCCAATAGCTGGAAAAAAGCAATAGTGTGACTTATGTATTTATCCCATAAACATCTTAGTGTCTTTTCACCTGCTCAATAAAAGTTATTTTTAGAAGATGCAAATGCAAGAGGCAGCACTGGGGTACAGAACAGCTCCTCGCTCCTGCCCTACAGCAAGGCCTCCCGATGGGAAACCCGAATATTGCATGATGTAATGCATTTGCCCCAAACGTTTAAGAAAGCAAAAGGCTATCAGAAATATTTGAACTATATTCCTCTTAGGTCTCTGCACAGCAAGTCACAGTAAATTAAGTTTGTCATAAACAAACATCCACATCAACTCCCCTCAGATGCATCAGAGCTCAGACTTTATTAAGCTTAGTGCTTTAAGTTATGCTTAGGGCATTTTGCCTTTTTTCCCAGCAGTGTATTAGCTGGAAAAAAACCTGAAGACAAGGATTTCCTTCCTAGAACCAGCCTGTGAAACCCATACAGCATTCTCGTATCTTCTGTTTGTTACCCATACTACTGCCCAGAAAGTTAGTCCTAAACAGAAAGCAGGCAGCACTCCCAGGCACGTCCCCAGGAACTGCCTCCTGCCAAGGACAGGGAAGCACCCCGGGACTCCTCCTAGGACTACCAGCTACCTCTCAGGTTGGCAGCAGCTCCTGAGCGGCAGCGGCCTGGCGGGCGGCCTCCCCCGGGCAGGGGAAGATGTCGCCGAAGCGTTTCGGGAGCTCCCCCCCGGTGCGAGTCACTCACGGTCTCTGGAGCGGCTCCTCGGGGATAGCAGCCGGACCCTGCTGCTGCTGGAAGGAGCGCAGCGACTCGAAAGCCCTCATCAGCTTCTCCATGGTGGCCATGTCCGCTCCGCCCGCGCCGGCGGCACCGACTCGACACTCCTCCCCGCGCTCTCACAGGCGCCCGGCGGCGCCCGCCCTCTTCCTCGCACACCCGACGCGTTCCTCCTCCTCCTCCTCCTCCTCCTCCCGGACTCGCTCTCTCTCGCTCACCC